>NC_059202.1:27731983-27811983 GCF_020615455.1 Coregonus clupeaformis
CATGCTAGTTATTATCCAGCCTCGTCTCATGACAACATGCTAGTTATTATCCAGCCTCGTCTCATGACAACATGCTAGTTATTATCCAGCCTCGTCTCAGGACAACATGCTAGTTATTATCCAGCCTCGTCTCAGGACAACATGCTAGTTATTATCCAGCCTCGTCTCATGACAACATGCTAGTTATTATCCAGCCTCGTCTCATGACAACATGCTAGTTATTATCCAGCCTCGTCTCAGGACAACATGCTAGTTATTATCCAGCCTCGTCTCATGACAACATGCTAGTTATTATCCAGCCTCGTCTCATGACAACATGCTAGTTATTATCCAGCCTCAACTCATGAAAACATGCTAGTTATTATCCAGCCTCGTCTCAATCAAATCAAATGTTATTTGTCACATGCGCCGAATACAACAGGTGTAGACCTTACAGTGAAATGCTTACTTACAAGCCCTTAACCAACAATGCAGTTTTAAGAAAGAATACCAAAAAAATAAAAAATCACACTAAAAAATATAATATCAAATAATACTAAATAAAAGTAACAAATAATTAAAGAGCAGCAGTAAAAATAACAATAGCGAGGCTATATACAGGGGGTACCGGTACAGAGTCAATGTGCGGGGGCACCGGTTAGTCCAGGTAATTGAGGGGGCAATGCAAATAGTCTGGGTAGCCATTTGATTAGATGTTCAGGAGTCTTATGGCTTGGGGGTAGAAGCTGTTTAGAAGCCTCTTGGACCTAGACTTGGCGCTCCGGTACCGCTTGCCGTGCGGTAGCAGAGAGAACAGTCTATGACTAGGGTGGCTGGAGTCTTTGACAATTTTTAGGGCCTTCCTCTGACACCGCCTGGTATAGAGGTCCTGGATGGCAGGAAGCTTTGCCCCAGTGATGTACTGAGCTGTAAGCACTACCCTCTGTAGTGCCTTGTGGTCGGAGGCCGAGCAGTTGCCATACAGTGGCTTGTGAAAGTATTCACCCCCCACTTGGCATTTTTCCTATTTTGTTGCCTTACAACCTGGAATTAAAATTGATTTTTGGGGGGTTTGTATCATTTGATTTACACAACATGCCTACCACTTTGAAGAAGCAAAATATTTTTTATTGTGAAACAAACAAGAAATAAGACAAAAAAAACAGAAAACTTGAGCGTGCATAACTATTCACCCCCACAAAGTAAAGTACCACAGTGTGCCACCACAGCAGCAAGATTTGCGACCTGTTGCCACTAGAAAAGGGCAACCAGTGAAGAACAAACACCATTATAAATACAACCTATATTTATGTTTTATTTTTTACTATTTGCACATTGTTACAACACTGTACAGTATATATACACATAATATGACATTTGAAATGTCTTTATTCTTTTGGAACTTCTGAGTGTAATGTTTACTGTTAATATTTATTGTTTATTTCATGTTTGTTTACTATCTACTTCACTTGCTTTGGCAATGGTAACATACAGTAGCTTGCGAAAGTATTCACCCCCCTTGGCATTTTTCCTATTTTGTTGCCTTACAACCTGGAATTAAAATGGATTGTATTGAGGTTTATATCATTTGATTTACACAACATGCCTACCACTTTGAATAAGAAATAAGACAAAAAAACAGAAAACTTGAGCGTGCATAACTATTCACCCCCACAAAGTCAATACTTTGTAGAGCCAACTTTTGCAGCAATTACAGCTGCAAGTCTCTTGGGGTATGTCTCTATAAGCTTGGCACATCTAGCCACTGGGATTTTTGCCCATTCTTCAAGGCAAAACTGCTCCAGCTCCTTCAAGTTGGATGGGTTCCGCTGGTGTACAGCAATCTTTAAGTCATACCACAGATTCTCAATTGGATTGAGGTCTGGGCTTTGACTAGGTGCCCCTTGCTTAGTGGTGTTGCAGACTCTGGGGCCTTTCAGAACAGGTGTATATATACTGAGATCATGTGACACTTAAATAAAGTCCACCTGTGTGCAATCTAACTAATTATGTGACTTGTGAAGGTAATTGGTTGCACCAGATCTTATTTAGGGGCTTCATAGCAAAGGGGGTGAATACATATGCACGCACCACTTTTCCGTTATTTATTTTTTAGAATTTTTTTGAAACAAGTTATTTTTTTCATTTCACTTCACCAATTTGGACTATTTTGTGTATGTCCATTACATGAAATCCAAATAAAAATCCATTTAAATTACATCGGCTGTCAGACCAACAGGCTCCGAGACAGCATCCACTCCAAAGCCATAAAACTGCTAATTAGTTAATTAATGGTTACCTGGACTATCTGCATATCTTGCACTGACTCTATGCAAACTCACAAGATTATATATACACACTATACACTCACTCACTCACTCACTCACTCACTCACTCACTCACTCACTCACTCACTCACTCACTCACTCACTCACTCACTCACTCACTCACACTACACTGACAGTCTTACACAAAACACACACACATTCACATACACTATATACATGCACACACAACACACACGCATACCCACATATCACACACACACACGCACACGTTCACTTTACCCTGCCTTCATGTACATATCTGGGGAACGCTGGCCTACGACGTGTCTCTGAGGTGTGCCCGTCCTCCTCCTCCTCCCATCTCCCCTCCTCCAGACCTCCTCTCATCTCCTCCCCCCACCTCCTCTATTCCTCTCCCCTCCCTTCCCCTCCTCCCTCTTTCCTCTCTGAGCCCAGACCTCCTTCTCCCCTGTTCCCCACTGATCCCTCCCCCTCAGCCAGTCAGCTGTGATTGTTGCATTTATCACCAACATCAACGGTCCTCGAGGGCAACACACACAGACAAACACTGGAAATCTATTTCATGCCAACAAATAAAAAGAACAGGGCAAAATGTATTTCTATCAGATATCAAATGATGTCAAATTTATCACATGCGCCGAATTCAACGGGTGTAGTCTTTACTAAACGTTACGTGCCCTTCCCAGCGATGCAGAGTAAAAACATAAAATAGTAACACAAGAAGAACAAAATACACAAGAATGGAGCTATATACAGGAAGTACCAGATCAATCTAGAGCTATATACAGGAAGTACCAGATCAATGTAGAGCTATATACAGGAAGTACCAGATCAATGTGGAGCTATATACAGGAAGTACCAGTACCAGATCAATGTGGGGCTATATACAGGGAGTACCAGTACCAGATCAATGTGGAGCTATATACAGGAAGTACCAGTACCAGATCAATGTGGAGCTATATACAGGGAGTACCAGTACCAGATCAATATGGAGCTATATACAGGGAGTACCAGTACCAGATCAATGTGTATAGTGTGTATATATAGTCTTGTGAGTTTGCATAGAGTCAGTGCAAGATATGCAGATAGTCCAGGTAACCATTCAGTAACTAATTAGCAGTCTTATGGCTTTGGAGTGGATGCTGTCTCGGAGCCTGTTGGTCTGACAGTCGATGTTCCGGTACCGATTGCCGGACGGTAGCAGAGTGAACAGTCTATGTCTTCGGTGGCTGGAGTCTTTGCCAATTTTTCGGGCCTTCCTCTGACACCGCCTGATATAGAGGTCCTGGATGGCAGGAAGCTTGGCCCCAGTGATGTACTGGGCTGTCTGCACCACCCTCTGTAGCGCCTTGGGAACGAGGGCGGTGCAGTCGCCATTCCAAGCAGTGATGCAGCCAGTCAAGATGCTCTCGATGGTGCAGCTGTAGAACTTTTTGAGGATCTGAGGGCCCCATGCCAAATCTTTTCAGCCTCCTCATGGGGCTGTGCGGGTGTTTGTAGACTATGTTAAGTCCTTAGTGATGTGGATGCCAAGGAACTCGAAGCTCTCAACTCGCTCTACTACAGCCCTGTCGACGTCTCCAGTCTTTCTCCTATAGTCCACCATCAAGCTCCTTGGTCTTATCAACATGAGAGTAAAATGAGATTAGGGAATCACGTATTGTGAGCTACTGTATGTTTCTCCATGCAAGGAGCAACGCAGTGCACTTCAATTTTTTCAGCCCTGGGCGATTATTCGTTTAGCGAGGATCCAATATCTCCTTCCCTGCTTTAGGAATGCCCACTATGTGGGGAATCTAAGCAGAGATGGCTGTCTCCTCTCCTTCTCTATATAAGGAAGAAACAACAGCCTGGGGGTTTAGACAAACCCTTTTCTGTTTATCCATCTATCTCTGTTCTGTACATTCCCTCTCTCTATCACACAGATCTATCCCCTCTCCTCTCCTCTGTTCTGTACATTCCCTCTCTCTATCACACAGATATATCCCCTCTCCTCTCCTCTGTTCTGTTCATTCCCTCTCTCTATCACACATATCTATCCCCTCTCCTCTCGTCTCCTCTCCCCTGTTCACTCCCTGTCTCTATCACAAAGTACAGGAATAGCGTCTAAAACAGATAAATAGGCCTACAGTAGAGATACAGTAGATATGAGTTATGTTGACACCAAGTGCACATTCCTGACATTCTTTTCTCCCACAATACTTTACCGTAGGTATGAGGCACTTTTCTGCTTCCGTTTTCCGACGCCAAACCCACCACTGGTGGTCAAAGAGCTCTATTTTCATGTCATCTGACCTTATCAAACTCCAGGCGATGTTAAACGGCATTGGCACTTGGATTTGAACCGGTGCTGTGGTCAGATGACATGAAAATAGAGTTCTTTGGCCACGCACACCAGAGGTGGATTTGGCGTTGAAAAAAACGGAAGGAAAAAAAGTACCTCATACTTTTATATGGTGGTGGATCTCTGATGTTATGGGTCTATTTTGCTCCCACTGGTTCTGGGGCCCTTGTTAAGGTCAACGACATTTTAGCCACAATCCTGGTTGCCTCTGCCAGGAGGCTGACTGACACAAGTCGATCTTCCAATAAGACGATAACCCCAAGCACTAATCAAACTCCACAAATAAATGGTTAATTGACAACAAAATCAACATTTTGCAACGGCCTTCTCAGTCTCCGGACCTGTGGTTCTGAATCGAAGAGGGCAGTCTATTAGAGCAGACGAAGTATATCAACGATCTGAAAATATTCTGTATGGAGTAATGGGTCGAAGATCCCTCCCAACGTGTTCTACAATCTCATAAAACATTCTAGAAAAAAGCTCAGTGTCGTTATCCTCGCAGGTGGAGGGGGCTGGAGTATTGATAACAGGGGGCCAATCATTTTAACCATATCTTTTTTAGATTGTTTTTTATTACTCGTTAAATAACATATTTTCTCTGAGTATTTGTATAAAATAATAACATTTCCCCATTTTTTTTTTTTTAGCATATAAAATAGTAATAATACAGCTCAGTATTTCTATTACTTATTTTATACAGTCTTTTTTTGCTAATCTTTATCAAGGGTCCCAATCATTTTGGACCTGACTGTAAATATTTCTGTTACAAAATAAATGCAAATATGTACAGCTACGTCTAGGTAACTACGTCAGGGTCATTCTGTACCTGCAAGCTATTATTAAGCTGACGACCAACGTCTACTGTGTATGGTAATACCAAGCATTATTAAAAACTAATCAATTACAGAAAAAGTATTCTTAAATTAGAGACCACCTGACGAAAACATTTGCTAGTCAAGAAAATTAAACGTAATAAAAAGACAGTACAATCTTGCTGAAACTGCATCCCAAATGGCACCCTGTTCCCTGTATAGGGCACTACTTTTGACCAGGGACCATGGGAATACAATAGGGAAGAGGGTGACATTTGGGACGCACTTCATCATGTAACATCAACTGGATCGATGCCAGGGTTCTGTTTCTGTCTGTTTAACAAACAAGCTCCAAAATACATCAGGGGGCTTCGTCCCAAATGGCACCCTCTTCCATACATCGTGGCACTACTTTTGATCAGACCCCCCTATAGGCCTCCGGTCAAAAGGAGTGCACTATATAGGGAATAGGGTGCCATTTGGGACGCTGTCCAAGTCTCTGCTTGTTCCCTTCTTTTTATTACAGCTCAGAGCTCTGAGCAGCATGTAGTATCTAGACGTCGTTACAATCTAGTTAAACTGCTGCTGATGGGAGATGTCGTTTTTGGGCCCACAACAACTACAGCATCTGAATGTCCTGGCTCTGGCCTGAACATTTGACATTTTTTGTCATTTAGCAGACGCTCTTATCCAGAGCGACTTACAGTTAGTGAGTGCATACATTTTTCATACTGCCCCCCCCCCCGTGGGAAACGAACCCACAACCCTGGCGTTGCAAGCGCCATGCTCTACCAACTGAGCTACAGGGGACTTCCACATGACCCTTTAAACCTGAAGAAAATATTAAGAAAATATTAATAAAATAGGCCTACACTTTTATATGGGGCGGCAGGTAGCTTAGTGGTTAAGAGCGTTGTGCCAGTAACCGAAAGGTCGCTGGTTCTAATCCCCGAGCCGACTAGGTGAAAAACCTGTCGATGTGCCCTTGAGCAAGGCACTTAACCCTAATTGCTCCTGTAAGTCGCTCTGGATAAGAGCGTCTGCTAAATGACCAATTTTTTTTTTTTTTTTTTTTATTTATATCTGAAAAGGGAGAGTACTGCCATTTTTTTGGGCATAAGTTAAACAACTTACTGTTGTTACAACTTGTGGAAAATAAATCATAATTATCAACACATGTTATTATCACCACAATAGTTATGTTATTATCACCACAATAGTTATGTTATTATCACCGCAATAGTTATGTTATTATCACCACAATAGTTATGTTATTATCACCACAATAGTATGTTATTATCACCGCAATAGTTATGTTATTATCACCGCAATAGTTATGTTATTATCACCGCAATAGTATGTTATTATCACCGCAATAGTTATGTTATTATCACCACAATAGTTATGTTATTATCACCGCAATAGTTATGTTATTATCACCACAATAGTATGTTATTATCACCACAATAGTATGTTATTATCACCACAATAGTTATGTTATTATCACCGCAATAGTTATGTTATTATCACCACAATAGTTATGTTATTATCACCACAATAGTTATGTTATTATCACCGCAATAGTTATGTTATTATCACCACAATAGTTATGTTATTATCACCACAATAGTTATGTTATTATCACCACAATAGTATGTTATTATCACCACAATAGTTATGTTATTATCACCACAATAGTTATGTTATTATCACCACAATAGCCAAACTGCACATGTTATTTTCAGTATAGGAGGGAAAGAAGAAAAGCCCATTTAAAAAGGCCTTATACTGCCATATAATAAATACAGTTGCAATTTAAAGGTTAGCTGTGAATTTCATTGCCATTTCCTTTTTAGAAAATAGCAGACGTAACATTTGCACTGACTAGTATAAAATGCTTTTAAATGCTTACACAATGTGTCCCTAAAAGCGCTACCATCCCGGGGAGGCCAGACAGATGGAGCTCAGCTCAAACCTGTTTGGATGGTTTTCCTTCTCAATTACTCCGTTTTCGCTCTCACTGACTCTTGTTGACTAGACCAACAAATGAAAGTTGGAGCGATCAGGGGAGGGAGGGAGGGAAGGAGGGATTTAGACGATTACAGGCCGCTCTCATGAATTTGAGCATCTTATGTGGAGTGGATCTCTTTGACGTCAACAGTAATGACCTCCAGGCCACCGTAGGGCCGGTCTGAGGTGACCTCTGTGGCTTGAAGTCTCTGTACTAAAGGCTAACAGCACTGACCTCCAAGGTCATGTCAAGGTGAAAGGTCGTACAGGTGATGGGTTTCACTTTTTATTTACATTTTAGTAATTTGCAGTCAGTGCATTCAACTCAGGTAGGATAGACAACCACATATCACAGTCATTACATTCAACTATGGTAGGATAGACAACCACATATCACAGTCATTACATTCAACTCAGGTAGGATGGACAACCACATATCACAGTCATTACATTCAACTCAGGTAGGATAGACAACCACATATCACAGTCATTACATTCAACTATGGTAGGATAGACAACCACATATCACAGTCATTACATTCAACTCAGGTAGGATGGACAACCACATATCACAGTCATTTCAAGTAAAACTTTTTTTTTTTAAGCAGCTATTAGTGCAAGTAAGAAAGCGAGTGTTTATCAAAATAGTGGATATTAGTGGTTAATAGTTATGTTTACTTTGTCCTATATACAGTATCTATAGCACTCTATTAGGACGTATACCGGGGGATTTGGAAATAGCCACAGGATGGTTTTTCCAATACTGTTGATACCATTGAAACTATTTCTTAGAAGTTTTTCTATACATTTTAATATTTGTAGCTACTTTTTAAGTAATTACCTGCAGTCAACTTGTGCAATACGTTAGGAGATAAATCAGATCGCGTTCTCATTTCACCTGTCACATGATTTTACATTATGAAGCTTACTGTACTGTTTCCCAGAACAGTTGAACCAGTCACGTGTTTGTTTGTAAATACCACAACGGGAGAAAGCGGGAGCAGGTGAGTCCAGCTGAGTTTTGACAGGGGTCGCGTTTTATATTGAAAGTCAACAGTGTTTTTTTGCTTCAACAGAGTGATCAGGGATGTGCAATTATAGTTTTCCTTCACAGAAAATACATTAGGGCAACACATTCGGCATAAAACAGCTTCATTTTCATCAGATGAAGTGCAACGCTATTTGGCTGGCAGTAGACTAAATGAGCTGACAATGAAAAAGCAAGTTCTTATTTGCAAAAAAAACTATGTTTATCATAGAAAGAATGTAGCCAGCTACATTTCCTAAGTTTTTCCTTAAAGTTAATCTAGCATTTTACCAGAGAAAAGTAGGCTGGTTACACAGAGAAAAGTAGCTAGACATCAGTCGGAGCGCTGTCTGCTGACAGAATGCCCGTTAGTGAATTCTCATCCAAGTTTAGAAGTGCAACTGAAGCACAAAGTTAGTCTGATGCTGATCAGAAATTACAGGAAGAAGCATTTTAGATCTGTGTTTACAAAACACAGCAAGATATTTATTGCACGTTTTATACTTTTTTTTCCTGCGTGAAAAACGAATAATTATGAGTTAACATGACCCCTAAGTAACTTGCTAGTTATCTAAGTGGCTGAATTAATTAATATTGTGTTGGCTTTCTGCCGTGTTTGAGAAGTCAAAGCCCTTTGGATCAGTTATCTGTCCAGCTGCTATCTCTTGATTTCCTTGCTATTTTCTCCTCTCTGTTCTGGGCCCGTCTGCTCCTCCACCCTCTTCTCCGAGGAGAGCAGGCAGGCCCGTTGCCCTAGCGACTCCGAGCAGAGCAGGCAGGCCCGTTGCCCTAGCGACTCTGAGCAGAGCAGGCAGGCCCGTTGCCCTAGCGACTCCGAGCAGAGCAGGCAGGTCCGTTGCCCTAGCGACTCCAAGCAGAGCAGGCAGGCCCATTGCCCTAGCGACTCCAAGCAGAGCATGCAGGCCCGTTGCCCTAGCGACTCCAAGCAGAGCAGGCAGGCCCATTGCCCTAGCGACTCCAAGCAGAGCAGGCAGGCCCATTGCCCTAGCGACTCCAAGCAGAGCAGGCAGGCCCGTTGCCCTAGCGACTCCAAGCAGAGCAGGCAGGCCCGTTGCCCTAGCGACTCCGAGCAGAGCAGGCAGGCCCGTTGCCCTAGCGACTCCGAGCAGAGCAGGCAGGCCCATTGCCCTAGCGACTCCAAGCAGAGCAGGCAGGCCCGTTGCCCTAGCGACTCCGAGCAGAGCAGGCAGGCCCGTTGCCCTAGCGACTCCAAGCAGAGCAGGCAGGCCCGTTGCCCTAGCGACTCCAAGCAGAGCAGGCAGGCCCATTGCCCTAGCGACTCCAAGCAGAGCAGGCAGGCCCGTTGCCCTAGCGACTCCAAGCAGAGCAGGCAGGCCCGTTGCCCTAGCGACTCCAGACTCCACACAGACACAGCGTGTACACATGCTGCTGCTTCCAGAGACAGTACTGTTCATTTGCACAAGGTCTCTCGTTCACATTCGCTTGTAAATGTCCAAACTCACCAAAAATGACATTCGGTTGCTCTTACCTATATATGTATAACTTTATGAGCCGGACTTCCTGTCTTTGCAATTATGATTTTTTCGTTTGTGCTCGTTAGCATATTTAGCTAGCAGCTTCCATGGAAATTCGCTATTACTTGTGCTAATCTTGTGCCAATTGGTCCCCAGTCAGTCCAAGCTGGGTCATTTACAGATTCTGAGGCTGACCATTTAAGAGCCTGGTCTAAAGTAGTGCACTAAATAGGGAACAGGGTGCCATTCTCTGGTCTAAAGTAGTGCACTATATAGGGAACAGGGTGCCATTTGGGACGCACCCACTGTCACATACAGGGGAGAATAGGGCAAACATAATGTGTGAAGGCCTTTAAATAAGCTTTAATGCCTCTTAGTGAAGCCCTGCCTGAAACCCTTCCCTCCCTCCATCCCTCCCTCTATCCATCCATCCCTCCTCCCTCCCTCCCTCCTCCTCCCTCCCTCCCTCCTCCCTCCCTCCCTCCCTCCCTCCCTCCCTCCCTCCCCTCCCCCTCCCCTCTCTCTATCCATCCCTCCCTCCCTCCATCCCCTCCTCCCTCCCTCATCCCCTCCCTCCCTCCTCCCTCCCTCCCTCCCCTCCTCCTTCTCTTCATCCCTCCCTCCCTCCTCCCTCCATCCCCTCCATCCCCCTCCTCCCTCCCTCCTCCCTCCTCCCTCCCTCCTTCCCCTCCCCTCCCCTCTCTCTATCCATCCCTCCCTCCCTCCTCCCTCCATCCCCTCCATCCCCTCCCTCCCTCCCTCCCTCCCTCCCTCCATCCCTCCATCCCCTCCCTCCCTCCCCTCCCTCCCTCCCTCCCTCCCTCCCTCCATCCCCTCCTCTCCCTCCCTCCCTCCCTCCCTCCCTCCCTCCCTCCCTCCCTCCCCTCCATCCCCTCCCCCCTCCTCCTATTTCCTTTTAATAGCATTGCGGTTGCGTTAAAACCTAAATCTTCCAGCAGCATTAATACCCCAGACAACACTCACTCTAAACCTTTGGGTCCCATTTGGCTAAGCCTCAGCTTTTAGTTTTGTTAGTTTGTTTAATGGTAGAACCAACCCAATATAGCTTTAATCCAAAACAGTCTGATTGACTGCTACTATAGACCTTGTGTGCAGTAGATGGTTTCCAGTTAGCTTGGCTACCGCTAAGGCTAACTGGTCAGGTGGACTTAGCTAGGATGAGGATGATGATGACGCTAAACTATGATCATCTCACTATTGCTCCAGATCTTTAGCCGAAATAGTGAAATGGGCAGCTTTCCCATACAGTCTAGTGAGGCTACAGCTTTTAAAGCCAGAAAGAATCTAATCTAGATCCCAAATACCCACTGCCAGCCAGCCTGTCTGTAGAGAGAGAGAGAGGGGAACACCTAACTCTTACATTTAATTACAGCTATGGAGCTTCATGAATGGTGATTTTATATGTTTACTTTATATTATTTATGAATGTATTCATTTAATTATTGATTTATTTAACACGATAACTCTGAGATGTAATGACAGCACAGAGCGCTTTAGTATATAGGCCTTAATAATGAAGGGACAAGTTATACACTATTGTATTATGTATTATACATTTGATACATTATTCCATAAAATGCATATATATTATTTTATTATTTAACAAGGCAAGTCAATTATTAAAAACGTAAGTAAACATAATGCTTTCTACAGTAATAACGTAAAAGCCATAGCATGAAAGCAACCCAACCAACCAGCTTACATCATTTTTTTTCCATTAGCATTAAATTACAGTACGTGGATCCTTTAATTAATGTTGTCATTAACATCAAGGACATATAGTATGTTGTAGGGCTGTACTAGGTAATAAACAGGACATACAGTATGTAGGTGAACCAAAACATTCAAGGGCCATTTTCTGAAAAGTCGGGTTACAAGTTTATCAACTTTCAAAGCAGAATTACTTTCCCATTGTTCATTAACTGCAGTGTATGATATACTATTTTGTAGCTATGAGTCTCTACTTTTATCCTATGTAAAAAAAAAAAAAAGACAGACTTCATCCTCCCTACACGTCTGATTAATAAATATAACAGGAAACCTGTTCGAACACCATGCACAGATTTCCTTTAAACTGATTCCCAAAACAAAATAAAGACTAATATTCAACTGACCTAAAAAAAAAAAGACCTATGACTTTGTCAAACTTCCCTTAGTGAACGGATAACCTTGAGCTGTGAACTATAACCTTCTGCAATATCAAACCAGTCATTTGTTCAATAATACTAAATAAAGACTTTAATATCCAACGTACCTCTCAGCGTGTAAAATGTCTTTATTTTTTCAGTTCTACCTATTTCAACCTTTTCCTCTTCATAATTAAGTTTGGGAGCCAAATCCCGTCTAAGTTAAAAGGCAACGTTAACAATGGATGTAGAATTACATCTGAATGCCAATAATACTCCGCTGTAAATGGTCATTTACATTCTCTTTTCAACCCATAACACTTTGCTCCCGTAGTTAATATCCTGTGATGATTCTCCCCAGGCTTCACCAGCCCACGTTTCCCCCTCCATTGTGAAGTGTAATAAGACTAACACTTCCTATTACCAACCACACTTATAAGAAGCTTTTAAATCAATTCCTTATATAACAGACTTTCAGGAAGAAAAAAAATACTAACTCTAACTTTTTTAATACTCTTTTTAAAATAACAGTGAAAAACAACTGATCTCTCACTCAAACTGTTTTTTCTTTGTATTTTAAAAGTAAGGATCTGATAGAAACAGCAGTTTTGATAGGTGTTGATACAGCACATTCTAAATTCTCTGTCTTTCTATGATTACATTTGTTTACCAAAAATTGTTTAAAAAAAATTAAAAATAAATGTGGCTTGGACATGATGTTACTGTTGACCAACATTGCTACAGAGGACAAACGTGTCCCAAATGGCACCCTATTCCCTATATAAAAGGCACTACTGTACTTTTAACCAGGGGTCCATAGGGATCTGGTCAAAAAGTAGTGCGCTATTTAGGGAATAGGGCGTAATTTAGGGAATAGGGCGAGGGCGTAATTTAGGGAACAGGGCGTAATTTAGGGAACAGGGCGTAATTTAGGGAACAGGGCGTAATTTAGGGAACAGGGCGTAATTTAGGGAATAGGGCGTAATTTAGGGAATAGGGCGTAATTTAGGGAACAGGGCGTAATTTAGGGAATAGGGCGTAATTTAGGGAACAGGGCGTAATTTAGGGAATAGGGCGTAATTTAGGGAACAGGGCGTAATTTAGGGAACAGGGCGTAATTTAGGGAACAGGGCGTAATTTAGGGAACAGGTCGTAATTTAGAGGAAGTATACGCTATATGAAAAGATTTGAATCTTTCTAAAAACCAGACTGCTTTCCTAACTCCTGCTGTGGCTCGTCAACACACATATTTTACAATTGAGATCGTTTATATATATATATATATATTATTGTAGGACTAATCCCTAAACCCTAAATACACACAAACATATCACGCACTCTACTATTACTCTCTAATATAACCTACCGCTGGTGAAGTCACTGTCTTTTACTGTTAACTTTCACTGTTTTGTCAAATGTAAATGCCATAACAATTATTTTATTTGCTGCTTTTCTTTTTCACATACTAACGATTTAAACATATTTAAATATATAAATAATGACAGCTTTTCTCTCTGATCCCTGTAGACTGTGTTGTTAGCTGTAGGGCTTTCCCCTCTGATCCCTGTAGACTGTGTTGTTAGCTGTAGGGCTTTCCCCTCTGATCCCTGTAGACTGTGTTGTTAGCTGTAGGGCTTTCCCCTCCGATCCCTGTAGACTGTGTTGTTAGCTGTAGGGCTTTCCCCTCTGATCCCTGTAGACTGTGTTGTTAGCTGTAGGGCTTTCCCCTCTGATCCCTGTAGACTGTGTTGTTAGCTGTAGGGCTTTCCCCTCTGATCCCTGTAGACTGTGTTGTTAGCTGTAGGGCTTTCCCCTCTGATCCCTGTAGACTGTGTTGTTAGCTGTAGGGCTTTCCCCTCCGATCCCTGTAGACTGTGTTGTTAGCTGTAGGGCTTTCCCCTCCGATCCCTGTAGACTGTGTTGTTAGCTGTAGGGCTTTCCTCTCGATCCCTGTAGACTGTGTTGTTAGCTGTAGGGCTTTCCCCTCTGATCCCTGTAGACTGTGTTGTTAGCTGTAGGGCTTTCCCCTCTGATCCCTGTAGACTGTGTTGTTAGCTGTAGGGCTTTCCCCTCTGATCCCTGTAGACTGTGTTGTTAGCTGTAGGGCTTTCCCCTCCGATCCCTGTAGACTGTGTTGTTAGCTGTAGGGCTTTCCCCTCTGATCCCTGTAGACTGTGTTGTTAGCTGTAGGGCTTTCCCCTCTGATCCCTGTAGACTGTGTTGTTAGCTGTAGGGCTTTCCCCCTCTGATCCCTGTAGACTGTGTTGTTAGCTGTAGGGCTTTCCCCTCTGATCCCTGTAGACTGTGTTGTTAGCTGTAGGGCTTTCCCCTCTGATCCCTGTAGACTGTGTTGTTAGCTGTAGGGCTTTCCCCTCTGATCCCTGTAGACTGTGTTGTTAGCAGTAGGGCTTTCCCCTCTGATCCCTGTAGACTGTGTTGTTAGCTGTAGGGCTTTCCCCTCTGATCCCTGTAGACTGTGTTGTTAGCTGTAGGGCTTTCCCCTCTGATCCCTGTAGACTGTGTTGTTAGCTGTAGGGCTTTCCCCTCTGATCCCTGTAGACTGTGTTGTTAGCTATAGGGCTTTCCCCTCCGATCCCTGTAGACTGTGTTGTTAGCTGTAGGGCTTTCCCCTCTGATCCCTGTAGACTGTGTTGTTAGCTGTAGGGCTTTCCCCTCTGATCCCTGTAGACTGTGTTGTTAGCTGTAGGGCTTTCCCCTCTGATCCCTGTAGACTGTGTTGTTAGCTGTAGGGCTTTCCCCTCTGATCCCTGTAGACTGTGTTGTTAGCTGTAGGGCTTTCCCCTCCGATCCCTGTAGACTGTGTTGTTAGCTGTAGGGCTTTCCCCTCCGATCCCTGTAGACTGTGTTGTTAGCTGTAGGGCTTTCCCCTCTGATCCCTGTAGACTGTGTTGTTAGCTGTAGGGCTTTCCCCTCTGATCCCTGTAGACTGTATTGTTAGCTGTAGGGCTTTCCCCTCTGATCCCTGTAGACTGTGCTGTTAGCTGTAGGGCTTTCCCCTCTGATCCCTGTAGACTGTGTTGTTAGCTGTAGGGCTTTCCCCTCCGATCCCTGTAGACTGTGTTGTTAGCTGTAGGGCTTTCCCCTCCGATCCCTGTAGGCAACATTGTTAGCTTTGAGCATCATCATGCATTGGCAGGTCAATATATTGGCTTTGTATTTTGCCAACAAATCACACCTCTATAAACCCGACTTGCATGGGGCTAACCCGACTATGGCCTGGCATATGTCATTGTCTGTGTCGGGGCCGGGGCATGGACCGGGGCATGGACCGGGGCATGGACCGGGGCATGTGCTACTCTCTGCACCAGTCTAATTTCTTCCTATCTGAGTCTGCCTCCCAAATGGCACCTATATAGTGTGCTACTTTTGACCAGAGCCCATAGGGTCACTCCATAGCGCCCTGGTCTAAAGTAGTGCACTATAAAGGGAATAGGGTACTATTTGGGATACAGCATCAGTGCCATTAGCATTGGCGCTAGCGTCTCCCTAATCCTAGATTAATCAGTTAGTGAGTGAACTGTGATCCAGCAGCATTAAGAGGTCAGGGTTAATGTTACTTCCTGGCACTACACTGTCTTTTCAGAGGATACAACGACAGTGTTTTACGAAAACAAATAACTAGCCTATGGACATTGTTGCACTCACTTTGTCTAGGGGTCCTAGGCCTAGTTACAAGGTCTGTAACCTCACTCATTATGTCTAGGGGTCATAGGCCTAGTTACAAAGTCTGTAACCTGAATTAATGTATGCATTTATGCAAGAAATTAGCGTATGCACCCAAGGAGACAGCAACCTTACCTTGGTCCAGGGCCCGCTCTGTCTTGACCTCTGGGTCGGCCAGTCCATGTGGATTATTATTTGTTCAGATGGTGACTAAACATGAATATGTACCAAAAAAAAAGGCAACATACCAAAAAGCATGCCCAAACTAAAGACTCAAAAACATCATGGCCACCAAACCAACCAGCTGGGACATCACATGACTGGTAGCACCTGATGAGCTTATCAACCAGGCTCAGCCTCTGGACAAGGTTGCTGCTGCCCCCTGGAGGATGGAGTGTGGACGTGGTACTGATCTGTAGTGTGTCTAAAGTACTTAACCTACTCCATAACAAAATGGGGGAATTATTAATTATTTGGGGAAAAAGGGGAATTTTCCAGTTATAGGAAATTGTAGTCAGTCGTCATAATCATCGTCATTTTCATTATCATCAGTTATTATATTTAGTGTCTGAACGAGGTAAAACTAGGTCCCATGTGGCTCAGTCGGTTATCGCAACGGCAGGGTTGTGGGTTCGATTCCCATGGGGGACAAGTCCGCACTCACTACTGTAAGTTGCTCTGGATAAAAGTGTCTGCTAAATGACTAAAATGTGAAAAACTACAAAAATCAACTAATCAAACCCCCACCAAGCACAATATAGTTCAACAGAGCCAGAAGCCAATAGAGTTTAAAGTTTACATCTTCATGGGAATTAGGCACACAGTGCTGAACCAATCTGTTTCGAGATTAGGGCTGTTTCCGACTAAAAAAAACTCTTGGTCGACCGAAAACCTATCGACCAGTCAACTAATTGGGGTCAGCCCTATTTGAGATTGAGAGAAACAGTGACAAAGTGATGAACCAATCTGTTTTGATACTGAGACAAACAGTGGCACAGTGACGAATCAATCTGTTTTGAGACTGAGACAACAAATGAAACAGGGCGCTTCTCGGGCTGGTGTTTACACACTACAGTACTCAGTAATCTGTGTCCAATCTTCACTCAATCTGCTCTCTCAAAGGCTCAACGGTGAGAAGCTGCCAAGACTGCTTCTAATGAACTAATGCACCAATCAGGAGTTAGACAAGTAAAAATAGAACACAATCAACCCCTTAATAAAAATGATTCTCCTTATTAAAGAAAGGCAGATAATCTCCTTCTTGGTTTTAGTCTTCTTAACGAGGATCCTTTGACTAATTGCTCTTGTTAATCATGCTTTAGGTTTAATTGTTGACAAGAGATCCATTTGGAAGACTTAAGTCTAAAAAACTAACATCTCAAACAAATTTCTCCCCAGTTGGAGGAGGCTATCAAGCTAGCTAACATCTTGAAATTGAGGACAGTTGAAGAGAAACAAGTGAGAGCAGATTAAGAGTTATTTGCTGCGTCGCAAATGGCACCCTATTCCCTATATAGTGCACTACTGGTCATAGGGTCTGGTCAAGAGTTCACTTTATAGAGAATAGGGTGCCATTTGGAACGCATCCTAAGAGTTCTGGAGTTCGCTGATAGAGACTGCTGATGGAGACTGCTGATAGAGACTGCTGATGGAGACTGCTGATGGAGACTGCTGATGGAGACTGCTGATGGAGACTGCTGATGGAGACTGCTGATGGAGACGGCTGATGGAGACGGCTGATGGAGACGGCTGATGGAGACTGCTGATGGAGACTGCTGATGGAGACGGCTGATGGAGACTGCTGATGGAGACTGCTGATGGAGACTGCTGATGGAGACTGCTGATGGAGACTGCTGATGGAGACTGCTGATGGAGACTGCTGATGGAGACGGCTGATAGAGACGGCTGATAGAGACTGCTGATGGAGACTGCTGATGGAGACTGCTGATGGAGACGGCTGATGGAGACTGCTGATGGAGACGGCTGATGGAGACTGCTGATGGAGACTGCTGATAGAGACTGCTGATGGAGACTGCTGATAGAGACTGCTGATAGAGACTGCTGATAGAGACTGCTGATGGAGACGGCTGATAGAGACTGCTGATGGAGACGGCTGATGGAGACGGCTGATAGAGACGGCTGATGGAGACGGCTGATGGAGACGGCTGATGGAGACTGCTGATGGAGACTGCTGATGGAGACTGCTGATGGAGACTGCTGATGGAGACTGCTGATGGAGACGGCTGATGGAGACTGCTGCTGGAGACGGCTGATGGAGACGGCTGATGGAGACGGCTGATGGAGACGGCTGATGGAGACTGCTGATGGAGACTGCTGATAGAGACTGCTGATAGAGACTGCTGATGGAGACTGCTGATGGAGACTGCTGATGGAGACTGCTGATGGAGACTGCTGATAGAGACTGCTGATGGAGACGGCTGATGGAGACGGCTGATAGAGACGGCTGATGGAGACGGCTGATGGAGACTGCTGATGGAGACTGCTGATGGAGACTGCTGATAGAGACTGCTGATGGAGACTGCTGATGGAGACGGCTGATGGAGACGGCTGATGGAGACTGCTGCTTCACTAGTAGGGTTGAGAGAGAATCTAGTCCTTTGTTAAGTGTCGTCACTTTGAGAAAAGGAATAAAGGCATTAAAATTCTCCTTCATATTTCGAGGAACATTGCCGTGATGAAATCCTACCGTATTGTTGAACGTGATGAGGAGATGTGTGGGACTATAGACTCAATCCCAGGGAAACCACTGTATTGTTCTCATTTTTTCAATGTGAAAGTAAGATTGTAAAAAGTTAGATCGGTAGTACAGTAAAATTGGATTATTAAACCAAGCTGAGAATGTTTACTGTTAAACGTCAATAGTTGTGGCTTTTTAATAGAAATACAATATTGCTATTCGATTGAAGAGAAAAAAGTATAATTTATCTAAATGGTTATTTATTATGTAGGTCAGGCCATTTACTATATAAAGGTAAATGGTGATGTTAATACTGTATATAAGTTGTGGATGAAGATTAAGATATTAAGAAAATATCAAAAGTAAAAATGCTTATCCATTGTGTTTATTTAGTAGTTACGTATGGTTTATGGCCTATATAAAAAGATTCAGCAGTATCGACTGTTACAGCATCTAATCAAGCCAAAAATAAACCAAATGGAGCTAGAGACAGACTGGTAAACCTTCAGGATGACCCTATCCCTGGGCAGAGAGAACTGTGGAAAGTATTCAGACCCCTTTCCTTTTTCAACATTTTGTTACATTACCGCCTTATTCTAAAATTGATTTATTTTTTCCCCTCATCAATCTACACACAATACCCCATAATGACAAAGCAAAAACAGGTTTTTAGAAAGTTTAGCAAATTTATTGAACAGAAAAAACCCTTATTTACATAAGTATTCAGATCATTTGCTATGAGACTCGAAATTTAGCTCAGGTGCATCCTGTTTCTATTGATCATTCTTGAGATGTTTGTACAACTTGATTGGAGTCCACCTGTGGTAAATTCAATTGAATGGACATGATTTGGAAAGGCACACACCTGTCTATATAAGGTCCCACAGTTGACAGTGCATGTCAGAGCAAAAACCAAGCCACGAGGTCGAAGGAATTGTCCGTAGAGCTCCGAGACAGAATTGTGTCAAGGCACAGATCTGGGGAAGGGTACCAAAAACATTATACAGCATTGAAGGTCCCCAAGAACACAGTGGCCTCCATCATTCTTAAATGGAAGAAGTTTGGAACCACCAAGAGTCTTCCTAGAGCTGGCCGCCCGGCCAAACTGAGCAATCAGGGGAGAAGGACCTTGGTCAGGGAGGTGACCAAGAACCCGATGGTCACTCTGACAGAGCTCTAGAGTTCCTCTGTGGAGATGGGAGAACCTTCCAGAAGGACAACCATCTCTGCAGCACTCCACCAATCAGGCCTTTATGGTAGAGTGGCCAGACGGAAGCCACTCCTCAGTAAAAGGCACATGACAGCCCGCTTGGAGTTTGCCAAAAGGCACCTAAAGGACTCTCAGACCATGAGAAACAAGATACTCTGGTCTGATGAAACCAAGATTGAACTCTTTGGCCTAAATGCCAAGCGTCACGTCTGGAGGAAACCTGGCACCATCCCTACGGTGAAGCATGGTGGTGGCAGCATCATGCTGTGGGGATGTTATTCAGTGGCAGGGACTGGGAGACTAGTCAGGATCGAGAGAAAGATGAACGGAGCAAAGTACAGAGAGATCCTTGATGAAAACCTGCTCCAGAGCGCTCAGGACCTCAGACTGGGGCAAAGGTTCACCTTCCAACAGGACAACGACTCTAAGCACACAGCCAAGACAATGCAGGAGTGGCTTCGGGACAAGTCTCTGAATGTCCTTGAGTGGCCCAGCCAGAGCCCGGACTTGAACCCGATCGAACATCTCTGGAGAGACCTGAAAATAGCTGTGCAGCGAATCTCCCCATCCAACCTGACAGAGCTTGAGAGGATCTGCAGAGAAGAATGGGAGAAACTCCCCAAATATAGGTGTGCCTGTATTGTAGCGCCATATCCAAGAAGACTCAAGGTTGTAATCGCTGCCAAAGGTGCTTCAACAAAGTACTGAGTAAAGGGTCTGAATACTTGTGTAAATGTGATATTTCAGTTTTTTCTAAAAAACAGTTTTTAGATTTGCATTATGGGCTATTGTGTGTAGATTGATGGGAAGAAAAAAAATAAAAAATTTAATCAATTTTAGAATAAGGCTGAAAAAACGTAACTAAATGTTGAAAAAAGTCAAAGGGTCTGAATACTTTCCGAATGCAGGCACCACCAGGCCTTGTGTGCGTCTCAAATAGCACCCTATCCTCTACACAGTGCGCTATGGGCCCTGGTCAAAGGTAGTGTCCTATGTAGGGGATAGGGTTCTGTTTGGGACGCAGCCCTTGTGTAACGTCAAGCTAAAGGTAATCAGATTATCAACACCATGCTATCATTAAAAGTCGGCAACATCCTCCCTTCCAGCTATGTTTAAATCCTGTTAGGATCTTACTTATTCCTGCTACTTCTACTGTGGGCCCAGCTCGTATTATGTGGCTAAGAGTGTCAACTGGCAGGCTGGAAAAACATTTGAAAGTGGGGGGGGGGGGGTGAAGGCGAATAACCAGAGTCGCGGTGGTCAGAGCAGGGTTGTGTCACAAATGACATCCTATTCACTACTTAGTGCATAAGACCATAAGGCTCTGGTCTAAAGTAGTGCACTATGTAGGGAATAGGGTGCCATTCTCTGGTCTAAAGTAGTGCACTATATAGGGAATAGGGTGCCATTCTCTGGTCTAAAGTAGTGCACTATATAGGGAATAGGGTGCCATTCTCTGGTCTAAAGTAGTGCACTATATAGGGAATAGGGTACCATTCTCTGGTCTAAAGTAGTGCACTATATAGGGAATAGGGTACCATTCTCTGGTCTAAAGTAGTGCACTATATAGGGAATAGGGTGCCATTCTCTGGTCTAAAGTAGTGCACTATATAGGGAATAGGGTGCCATTCTCTGGTCTAAAGTAGTGCACTATGTAGGGAATAGGGTGCCATTCTCTGGTCTAAAGTAGTGCACTATGTAGGAATAGGTGCCATTCTCTGGTCTAAAGTAGTGCACTATGTAGGGAATAGGGTGCCATTCTCTGGTCTAAAGTAGTGCACTACATAGGGAATAGGGTGCCATTCTCTGGTCTAAAGTAGTGCACTATGTAGGGAATAGGGTGCCATTCTCTGGTCTAAAGTAGTGCACTATATAGGGAATAGGGTGTCGTTTGGGATGCAGTCAAGGTGTTGAAGCTGTATGCTGACAGACAGCGGTGTGGGTCAACAGTCTGACACGTATGTGAATCACAAATTTAGACCGCATGTTGTCTTTTGGAAAAGCATCCATCCTGTCCGGACGCAATCATAACTTTCCAAGACAGTCCTGGTTTTCAAGATAACCCCGGGAAGGTATTCGGTCTTGGACTTGGTTAAATCATTTTCCACTGGACATGTACTGTAGGGTGTAATTCCCTACGATATCAAAAAGACACAATGGCAGGGTGAAGAGTAATTAGGGTGAAGAGTAATTAGGGTGAAGAGTAATTAGGGTGAAGAGTAATTAGGGTGAAGAGTAATTAGGGTGAAGAGTAATTAGGGTGAAGAGTAATTAGGGTGAAGAGTAATTAGTAATTATAAAATCTATTTAGTTTTTTGCCTGATTTCTTTTTTCCCCCAAAATTCTGTTTTCTCCGTTTAGTTTTTCCAGGTTTCATTATTATTTTATTTGTTTGGTTTTCACTCTCAGAATTACACTTTTTCTATAGAAAACAACTACATTGGATGTTGTAAGTACACAACAATGCTTAAACCACATCAGGAGACCACTTTTGAGGTCTGGGAAAAATATACTTAGTTTTTTGGGGGGTATAGTTACCCTTTAATGCAAGTTTGCACCAGCAAAGACCATTGTTTGGTTAGTGATATTTCTGTAGCACTCATCTGATTGCAGAGTTTGCAAAACAAATGTCCACTGGAATGATGCAAATAATGATGATATCTTTCTGCCAGGTAGGCATAGGCTACTTTATAGTTAACATTTAGTTGAGAAGGTTTTTGGGAAAGACTTTCCATCTGCCAGAAGACGGTTATCATTAGCATCATCGCTAACATAAAGAGTAGACATATGCGCACACAGACAGACAGACAGACACAGACAGACAGACAGACAGACAGACAGACAGACAGACAGACAGACAGACAGAGGCATTCCTGTGCCATTTTCAGAAAGTTGCATAAAAATACGAATCACTGATGCATGTTGTTCATGTCTTATGATTAACTTGCAAATTAATGCATTTTCTAATAAGTTCATTACATTTAGTTTATGTATTTCTATGTTCAATGTCGTAGTATATTGTTGAATTCCATTTTAATGTCTGGATTCCTTCATACCGTCGTAAGCGGTCAGAGCAGGGCTGGGGTGTTGGTACAACACACTGACATATAGGTCAACAAGTCATAGGTCAACAAGTCATAGGTCAACAAGACATAGTTCAACAAGACATAGGTCAACAAGTCATAGGTCAACAAGACATAGGTCAACAAGACATAGGTCAACAAGTCATAGGCATATTTCCCTCATTAAAATGCAAATAAATTTATAACATTTTTGACATGCGTTTTTCTGGATTTTGTTGTTGTTATTCTGTCTCTCACTGTTCAAATAAACCTACCATTAAAATTATAGACTGATCATGTCTTTGTCAGTGGGCAAACGTACAAAATCAGCAGGGGATCAAATACTTTTTTCCCCTCACTGTAGGTCAACAAGTCTGAATACAAAACGTACTGTATGTGAATAATTGAAACAGAGCGCATGTGTTGCCTCTTGGGGGGAAAAAAATGTCAACTAGCTTGGAAACGTTGCAGTGAAGAGCCAGTCAGAGGTAATGCTAGGACAACACAGACATTTACCTGTAGCTCAACAATATAAGGATGCCAAACGCATGTGGATCACATATTTGGAACGCTTGCGTTGTCCGTTGGAAAAAACATAGTTGATACAACAGCAAAGTGATCAAACATCAGGTAAACCACTAAGCTACAGTTGAAATTCAATTGTAACAATAGGCCCCTTTTTCGAGAAAGTCCTGTTTTTCTAGAGATAACCTGAAGGTATTGGGTCTCAGGTTGAGTTAAAACATTCTCCAATGGACTAACCTTATTTATTCTACTAGGACAGTACTCTGACTTGAGATCCACGTGCTTTAATAACATTATTAAGTGGTACTCCAGTCTCCTTTTCACCTCATTTAACACCTGATTTCCTTAACCAATACTGGTTTAATAACCCTTTACACTGGTGACCGCTGGCCTATATGGATAGGGCTACATTGAAATGTTTCTTACAGAAGAAATATGAAAAGCATAATCATGGTAGCAATTAAAAGGGAACAGTTTGGAGATTATGGGGGAAATGATTAGACCCAAGGTGAGGATACAACAGGTCACCTGACACAAGACTGGATCCAAACATTACACTGTTGATTTGATGTGCATTTTACATTTACTGTACTTTTCACAGCATTTGTTGATGACGAAATCTGAAAATACTCTGAAATCATTAAGTAACATGAGAAGACTATTCCTGGAAAATGTGGGGTGCTGTAGATGCGTAACATAAGACAAATAAATGCCAAGGGTTTGAGTGAGCAGACTAACTGGTGTCTCCAAGTGGCCACACCTCTCCACAGTGAGCACAGTTCCTCAAAGAAGAGTCTTCAACTATAAGGAGCTTTAGTTTTGAGCTCTCCTTGCTGGGCCGTTGAGGAACTAGAGTAAGAACACTGGTAGTTGTTTTGTTTGGAACACAACCCTGCATCCCCGCCATCACACAATTACTGTTGTTGTTTACGCAATACAGAAACGGACCATTTTAAATCACAATCTGGGTCAGGTGCAGTGGCGGCTGGCCGATAGAGGGCGCTAGGCGCCGCCCCTTAAATAAAATTATTTTTTTTTTTTAATAAAAAATAAAAATAATAATAATAATAATAAAAACATCAGTATGTCAATATTTGTGTGTTTGAAATATGGAATGCACACAGTAATATGTGTAAGATATGATAGAAAATAATATTGCAACCTTTCCTCTGCCTGTCAAACGCCTCGTCAGCTCTGGGCGATACAGAAAGTGCCCCGAGGAGGCGGGTCTACGTAGCAGTTAAGCCAATTGCTAATTTAAGATATGAATGTATGACATAAAATGTAGCTAATCAGCGATTTTAATTCGAATCCAAGGAGGGCGATTATTTTATCGCCCCAAGCTCGCCCCTGATAAAATAAGGACCGGGCTCCAGTGGCGCCATTTTACTAGACGACAATGGCGACGCAAACGTTACTCCTCCAAGACCCAACCTAACTTCGGTGAAATCTCTCCTCCAAGATCCGTTTGAGAGGAGAACTTTGTCAGAGAAAGTTCGGGTGAAAGAGCTGGGCCCAGATCAACCTGACCTCTCAATCAGACAGCAGGCTAGCGAGAAAGGGAAGCAGTATATGCGCGGCTTCTCCCGTAGCTGGTACACCAGGAAGGCTTGGCTAGCTGGGTGCACTGATGCTAATGCTTTATTTTGCTTTCCGTGCTTGCTTTTTAAAACGACGGGTCAGATTCAGCATGGACAGGTACCGGAGTGAGGGATATGAAGCACCTGTCAGAGAAGGTAAAGAAACATGAGAACACCAGGGCACACATGGACAACTCTGTAAAGCTAGCTGTATTAGGAAGGGGTGAACATTGCTACGCAGCTGGATGACGGCCACAGGATTGCGGTGAGGAAACACAATGAGGAGGTGGATAAAAACAGGCACATTCTATCCAAAATTATCGATTGTGTGAAGTTCTGTGGGGCTTTTGAGTTGGCCTTGCGTGGGCACGAGGAGACTGACTCCTCGGACAACCCCCGGCATTTTCCGGGGCTTAGTGGATTTTGTTGCCTCCCTCGACAGTGTGCTGGAGGAGCACCTGAAGACAGCTACCGTTACACAACACTGTGTACGAGTACAGGGATGACCTCCTAACGTGTTTCCAGACCATCAGAGACTCTGGGAACTTTGATGCCCCGACTGTCAGAGAGGCGGGGGCTTTGTGAGGATGCTCGAAGACGAGGCTTTCTGTTTTTTCCTGGCACTGTTCCACAAGATCATGCCAAATGTGGACATGCTTTTCAGCCAGCTGCAGAAGAGGAACATCGACCCTGTCTTCATTAAAGCACTTGTCCAGAGGTTCACAGAAAGCATGCTAACAATCAGGTAAATAACTATATATACTATTGGCTGATAAAGATGCTGTTAGAAAGATGAATAGTTCACTTACAACAGTTTAAAAGCCTAAATGTGTCTGGTCATCAAAGTGAGTGATTATCATAGAGCCGTCACAATTATATTTGTTTTAGTATTTTAAAAGGAAAGAGAAGACATTTACATTACATTTTAGTCATTTAGCAGACGCTCTTATCCAGAGCGACTTACAGTTAAGAGTGCATACATTTTTTCATACTGGCCCCCGTGGGAAACGAACCCACAACCCTGGCGTTGCAAGCGCCATGCTCTACCAACTGAGCTACACGGGACCACATTAGTTTTGGCAAGATCTGAAAAAAGAAGTTGGTGGAGTGCAACCCTCAAACATTGAAGAATTACAGCAGTTTGCTGCTGAAGAATGGGCCAAATTGCCAGCAGAAAAGGTGCAGCAAGCTCATTGATGTCTACAATAGCATATGTTGGCAGCTATCTTGGCCAAAAGCTGTGCAACCAAGTACTAGCTCCAGGGTGCCAATAATTTAGTCCATGACATTTGTCTATATTTTCTAAATTACAATTGTAAACTTAAGTTTACAGAAATATAATTAAAGGTGTGGAGACCCATTTTTTTCCTCTCAAATTTCAACTGATTTTAGAAGAAATAGGGAATTATTTAAGAAAAGCCCAAGGGTGCCAATATATTTGGACACAACTGTATGCCTTCAGTCTAATTGGAATGTATGGCAGTAGAGTTGTTTGTATTTCTCCCTAACCAAAATGGCTGCCATTAGGATACCATTCAGGATTTTTTTTCACCTGTGTTACCACGACAATCACGCCAAATGAGCATTGCATTTGTGTGCTCCTTCAGTGTGAATGCGCAAATTTGATATGGGTCACATGTAAAACTGATACATAATTGATACAGATTTACGGTATGTTGCCTATATATTACTATATACCGGTATTGATGCACAGACCAGTTTGGGTTTTTACTTTTACCTTCTATAACGGTATTTCAATGTTTGGTTTGTTAAATGTGGTAATGCCACTCCGCCATGTGTAACGTCCGTTTTTCTAGTTTACTCCGCAATTTGGGTCGTCTCTCTCCCTCTCTCACCAAGTACCACCCCGTCACTCAAGGAGCGCAGTTGTTGTTACTCGACCACGAGAACAAGTGTTTGTCCAAAAGACACAATCAGACGTTGATAATAATGCAGGAAAGTACTACACAGTTTGTAATAATTATTCAGGTGTCCACCAGGTCAATTTCTAGAAGAGGCCTAGTTGTTATTGAAGATTAACTTTATTGCTAAGTGCACAGCAGAACAAAATTATGTTGCATCCCTCTCACAAATGTAATAGAAAAAGGCTTTAAAAACGTAATAACATCAGTTAATTATGTACATCACAGGTTAAAAGCAGTTACTAGACATAGTTTGTGTGTATATACACACTATCTGTCTGTCTGTCTGTCTGTCTATATATATATATATATATATATATATATATATATATATATATATATATATATAAAAGTCACTGGTTGTGTGTTGAGGGGGAATTACAGTGAGCTAAAGTCTGATTGCAAGTTATCAAATTAAACTTTATTTTTGGACCCAGGGCCTCAATTCCCTCTTTGTGTGGGGACAGCGCATCTGACGAGCAGCAACAGCCCATCAAGCGACCGGAGGATGCTGGGACCAGGAGAACAACAGAGGTTGGCTATAGAGGTAAGTTGTGATGTAATTGTCAGTGTTTCCCCATAGAACTTTTTTCAGGCCTGGTAGTATGTAGCCAAAACCCTGAACAATCAGCACCTTGGTAATCATATACTTGAGTTGGACATAGGCATGTGTCAGTCAGGATCACTTGCATCAAAATAGCTTAATTGCAAATTAAAGCTGATGATGTATCTTTTACAGGTATGTGATACCATCCTGAGTCATGCCAAAGAGAGGTTCTCCTTCACCCAGCACCTCATCAGCGCAACACTATTGCACGGAGAGTTGTTCCCACAACACAGTGTGAAGTTCCCGATACGCGCTTGAAACAACCGTGGAGCGTACCCCATGTTGAACAAGGCCAAGCTCAAAACCGAACTGTCCCTCATCTATGAGAACAGTGAGTTCAAGGCTTGTAGTGGTGCAGTGCCCCTGTACCAGTTCTTCATGGAGAACAACCTTCAGAGCACTTTCACAGAGACTGCCAGCCTCCTCAAGATCCTCATCACCACACCCATGACAACTGCTGAGTCAGAAAGGTGCTTCTCTACACTGAAAAGGATCAAGACCTTCCTGAGAAACAGCATGACACAGGATCGCCTGAACGCTCTGGCCATGCTCTCCATGGAGAAGAAACTTGTCAGGGACATTCCTGACTTTAATCAAAGGGTCATTGAGAGGTTTGCCACTCAGAAGGACAGACGGGCAAAATTCCTGTACAAATAAGATGACAGACACACACACACAGAGCAGCTCTGGCCGCATGTTTCTTTGTATATAGTTGACCTTAGCATAAAATCCAGTTATATATGGTACTCTAGAAAGTCTTAATAGTGTCTTTGCTAATATTACTGTATATATGTTGTTTTGTATCAATTAATTGTTGCAGTTCTGGAGCACATTAACAATTAGTCACATTTAGTATGATCATAAAATACTGTATGCTATTCTTCCAGTCAAAGGTTTGAGTTCATCCACTTGATATCCATTTCTATATTATACATCCTTTTTATACAGTGTAAGATTTCCTATAAACTTTATAATAATTTCATGTTATTGTCCACTTTCCACTCTGTTCTGACAGCATGCCTGTTGCGTTGCCTGTTTACTACCAATGGTAAAAAGTTCACTTTAAATGCAAATGAAAGGCTTGGGTTTGTGTAATATGTTTTTGTGTAAGAATGCCTCAACTTTTTAATATTGGCATTAAATAATTACTGAATGTTTCACTGAGCACTGCTGTCCTGCAGTTTGTGTTAAAATATATCGCGATGGTTACAGGAAAAAAAAGTATGGCACAGCCCCACCGAGAATATTTTTCACCAGCCGCCACTGGTCAGGTGGGCATCATTTGAAGGCTTGTTCTATTGCCAACATGACTAGCTAAGTTATAAAATACGATTTTACAGTGTTAGGCTTTCACAAGGCTATTCAGAGAAACAGATGGTAATTTGGGTGCGCATAGAAATGTCTTCAACAGCGCCAAGCCTGTGAGTTCCTTAAAGTCCTACTCCAGTCTCCTCCTCACCTCATTTAACAGCTGATTTCCTTAACAAAAGGAACATCTCAATAGGTGGTCCCGGTATGTCATGACATCACAAGTGGGCCGTTCCTCTTTTGTTCTCTATTGCTCCTCTAGAAAGGTGGGGGGGGCTGATGACATCACGGATTCCCATCAGACCAACCTCCTTACATTTTACATTTTAGTCATTTTAGCAGACGCTCTTATCCAGAGCGACTTACATTTTGTGCATACATTTTTCATACTTGAATGCCCTACTCCTTGAAGTTTGCAGTTGTGTCAAAAAAAAAAAAAACTATTTTGCTCCAGATCTTTTTTTTGCCTTTAGTGTGAGTACTTTACTGTATTTATACTTGGGATATCACTTTTCAACAGGAAAAGTGAAAAAAATATTGAAGTCCACATCAATAAATGATTGAGGAAGTCCGAGTTTGGCATGCTTTTCCTATCTCTTGTCTGAATCAGAACTCTAGTGTGAAGCCTGAAGCCATCACATTAATTCCCTCCTTACCACATCAAAAAGACATCCACCATGTATCCATGTACTGTAACGCAGTAAACTACCAGCCCTGCTACAATGTACTGTAAAACAGTAAACTACCAGCCCTGCTACAATGTACTGTAAAACAGTAAACTACCAGCCCTGCTATAATGTACTGTAACACAGTAAACTACCAGCCCTGCTATAATGTACTGTAACACAGTAAACTACCAGCCCTGCTACAATGTACTGTAAAACAGTAAACTACCAGCCCTGCTACAATGTACTGTAAAACAGTAAACTACCAGCCCTTCTACAATGTACTGTAAAACAGTAAACTACCAGCCATGCTATAATGTACTGTAACGCAGTAAACTACCACCCGCACAATGTTGTAGACTACCAGCCCTGCTATAATGTACTGTAACTCAGTACACTACCAGCCCTGCTATAATGTACTGTAACTCAGTAAACTACCAGCCCTGCTATAATGTACTGTAACGCAGTACACTACCAGCCCTGCTATAATGTACTGTAACGCAGTAAACTACCAGCCCTGCTATAATGTACTGTAACACAGTAAACTACCAGCCCTGCTATAATGTACTGTAAAACAGTAAACTACCAGCCCTGCTATAATGTACTGTAACGCAGTAAACTACCAGCCCTGCTATAATGTACTGTAACACAGTAAACTACCAGCCCTGCTATAATGTACTGTAAAACAGTAAACTACCAGCCCTGCTATAATGTACTGTAAAACAGTAAACTACCAGCCCTGCTATAATGTACTGTAACGCAGTAAACTACCAGCCCTGCTATAATACAGCTGAAAAAGAAAAGCACAGAGCATGATACTCACAGCATCCTGATTGGATTATCCTTAGAATATAGAGAGCAAGCCTCAGTTCAGTCAGTCAATGGCAGTTAACTTGGCGAAGGGTCTCTCTCTCTCTCTCTCTCTCAGCTTATGCTGCTCAAATGACTCACATGGCCTCTTCTCCTTTCACCCTCTCCCCTACTTCTCAGACATAAAGCCACGAGTAGTGAAACATTTCCAAATATGGAGAAAATAATGAAAGAAAGATTAGAGGGCAAAATCGATTCCACTTTGCTTTTAGTCCGGAATGCCACATATTTCAGGCCAAAGTCACTGAGGGGCCAAATATGTGGTTCAACCCGTTCACCAGGAATAACAATTATGATTGGCCAACAGGAGAGGCCAACAGGAGTTGGTTAGTCCTGACCTAAGAAGGGTAACAGCGAGAGCTCAGGGCTCAGTCTGCCATGTGCTCCAGTCAACAAAATCATATCTACTGTAGACACACAGACAATTGCGGTTCTGAAGTTAAACAAAAGTCTAGGATGCAGCGAAGATGTAACCTAGCAAAGCTGTGCACCATAAAGAGTCTACTCTACTAACTCTACAGGGACAAGGCCAACAGTCTACTCTACAGGGACAAGGCCAACAGTCTACTCTACAGGGACAAGGCCAACAGTCTACTCTACAGGGACAAGGCCAACAGTCTACTCTACAGGGACAAGGCCAACAGTCTACTCTACAGGGACAAGGCCAACAGTCTACTCTACAGGGACAAGGCCAACAGTCTACTCTACTAACTCTACAGGGACAAGGCCAACAGTCTACTCTACTAACTCTACAGGGACAAGGCCAACAGTCTACTCTACTAACTCTACAGGGACAAGGCCAACAGTCTACTCTACAGGGACAAGGCCAACAGTCTACTCTACAGGGACAAGGCCAACAGTCTACTCTACAGGGACAAGGCCAACAGTCTACTCTACTAACTCTACAGGGACAAGGCCAACAGTCTACTCTACAGGGACAAGGCCAACAGTCTACTCTACAGGGACAAGGCCAACAGTCTACTATACAGGGACAAGGCCAACAGTCTACTCTACAGGGACAAGGCCAACAGTCTACTCTACAGGGACAAGGCCAACAGTCTACTCTACTAACTCTACAGGGACAAGGCCAACAGTCTACTCTACAGGGACAAGGCCAACAGTCTACTCTACAGGGACAAGGCCAACAGTCTACTCTACAGGGACAAGGCCAACAGTCTACTCTACTAACTCTACAGGGACAAGGCCAACAGTCTACTCTACTAACTCTACAGGGACAAGGCCAACAGTCTACTCTACTAACTCTACAGGGACAAGGCCAACAGTCTACTCTACTAACTCTACAGGGACAAGGCCAACAGTCTACTCTACTAACTCTACAGGGACAAGGCCAACAGTCTACTCTACTAACTCTACAGGGACAAGGCCAACAGTCTACTCTACTAACTCTACAGGGACAAGTCCAACAGTCTACTCTACTAACTCTACAGGGACAAGGCCAACAGTCTACTCTACAGGGACAAGGCCAACAGTCTAGTCTACAGGGACAAGGCCAACAGTCTACTCTACAGGGACAAGGCCAACAGTCTAGTCTACAGGGACAAGGCCAACAGTCTACTCTACAGGGACAAGGCCAACAGTCTACTCTACAGGGACAAGGCCAACAGTCTACTCTACAGGGACAAGGCCAACAGTCTACTCTACAGGGACAAGGCCAACAGTCTACTCTACAGGGACAAGGCCAACAGTCTACTCTACTACAGGGACAAGGCCAACAGTCTACTCTACTAACTCTACAGGGACAAGGCCAACAGTCTACTCTACAGGGACAAGGCCAACAGTCTACTCTACAGGGACAAGGCCAACAGTCTAGTCTACTAACTCTACAGGGACAAGGCCAACAGTCTACTCTACAGGGACAAGGCCAACAGTCTACTCTACCAACTCTACAGGGACAAGGCCAACAGTCTACTCTACAGGGACAATGCCAACAGTCTACTCTACAGGGACAAGGCCAACAGTCTACTCTACTAACTCTACAGGGACAAGGCCAACAGTCTACTCTACAGGGACAAGGCCAACAGTCTACTCTACTAACTCTACAGGGACAAGGCCAACAGTTTATTCTACAGGGACAAGGCCAACAGTCTACTCTACAGGGACAAGGCCAACAGTCTACTCTACAGGGACAAGGCCAACAGTCTACTCTACAGGGACAAGGCCAACAGTCTACTCTACAGGGACAAGGCCAACAGTCTACTCTACAGGGACAAGGCCAACAGTCTACTCTACAGGGACAAGGCCAACAGTCTACTCTACAGGGACAAGGCCAACAGTCTACTCTACTAACTCTACAGGGACAAGGCCAACAGTCTACTCTACAGGGACAAGGCCAACAGTCTACTCTACTAACTCTACAGGGACAAGGCCAACAGTCTACTCTACTAACTCTACAGGGACAAGGCCAACAGTCTACTCTACTAACTCTACAGGGACAAGGCCAACAGTCTACTCTACTAACTCTACAGGGACAAGGCCAACAGTCTACTCTACTAACTCTACAGGGACAAGGCCAACAGTCTACTCTACTAACTCTACAGGGACAAGGCCAACAGTCTACTCTACTAACTCTACAGGGACAAGTCCAACAGTCTACTCTACTAACTCTACAGGGACAAGGCCAACAGTCTACTCTACAGGGACAAGGCCAACAGTCTAGTCTACTAACTCTACAGGGACAAGGCCAACAGTCTACTCTACAGGGACAAGGCCAACAGTCTACTCTACCAACTCTACAGGGACAAGGCCAACAGTCTACTCTACAGGGACAAGGCCAACAGTCTACTCTACAGGGACAAGGCCAACAGTCTACTCTACTAACTCTACAGGGACAAGGCCAACAGTCTACTCTACTAACTCTACAGGGACAAGGCCAACAGTTTATTCTACAGGGACAAGGCCAACAGTCTACTCTACAGGGACAAGGCCAACAGTCTACTCTACAGGGACAAGGCCAACAGACTACTCTACAGGGACAAGGCCAACAGTCTACTCTACAGGGACAAGGCCAACAGTCTACTCTACAGGGACAAGGACAACAGTCTACTCTACAGGGACAAGGCCAACAGTCTACTCTACAGGGACAAGGCCAACAGTCTACTCTACAGGGACAAGGCCAACAGTCTACTCTACAGGGACAAGGCCAACAGTCTACTCTACAGGGACAAGGCCAACAGTCTACTCTACAGGGACAAGGCCAACAGTATACTCTACAGGGACAAGGCCAACAGTCTACTCTACAGGGACAAGGCCAACAGTCTAGTCTACAGGGACAAGGCCAACAGTCTAGTCTACAGGGACAAGGCCAACAGTCTACTCTACAACTCTACAGGGACAAGGCCAACAGTCTAGTCTACAGGGACAAGGCCAACAGTCTACTCTACAGGGACAAGGCCAACAGTCTACTCTACAGGGACAAGGCCAACAGTCTACTCTACAGGGACAAGGCCAACAGTCTAGTCTACAGGGACAAGGCCAACAGTCTAGTCTACAGGGACAAGGCCAACAGTCTACTCTACTAACTCTACAGGGACAAGGCCAACAGTCTACTCTACAGGGACAAAGCCAACAGTCTAGTCTACAGGGACAAGGCCAACAGTCTACTCTACAGGGACAAGGCCAACAGTCTACTCTACAGGGACAAGGCCAACAGTCTACTCTACTAACTCTACAGGGACAAGGCCAACAGTCTACTCTACAGGGACAAGGCCAACAGTCTACTCTACAGGGACAAGGCCAACAGTCTACTCTACAGGGACAAGGCCAACAGTCTACTCTACAGGGACAAGGCCAACAGTCTACTCTACTAACTCTACAGGGACAAGGCCAACAGTCTACTCTACTAACTCTACAGGGACAAGGCCAACAGTTTATTCTACAGGGACAAGGCCAACAGTCTACTCTACAGGGACAAGGCCAACAGTCTACTCTACAGGGACAAGGCCAACAGTCTACTCTACAGGGACAAGGCCAACAGTCTACTCTACAGGGACAAGGCCAACAGTCTACTCTACAGGGACAAGGCCAACAGTCTACTCTACAGGGACAAGGCCAACAGTCTACTCTACAGGGACAAGGCCAACAGTCTACTCTACAGGGACAAGGCCAACAGTCTACTCTACAGGGACAAGGCCAACAGTCTACTCTACAGGGACAAGGCCAACAGTCTACTCTACAGGGACAAGGCCAACAGTCTACTCTACAGGGACAAGGCCAACAGTCTACTCTACAGGGACAAGGCCAACAGTCTACTCTACAGGGACAAGGCCAACAGTCTAGTCTACAGGGACAAGGCCAACAGTCTACTCTACAGGGACAAGGCCAACAGTCTACTCTACAGGGACAAGGCCAACAGTCTACTCTACAGGGACAAGGCCAACAGTCTAGTCTACAGGGACAAGGCCAACAGTCTACTCTACAGGGACAAGGCCAACAGTCTACTCTACAGGGACAAGGCCAACAGTCTACTCTACAGGGACAAGGCCAACAGTCTACTCTACAGGGACAAGGCCAACAGTCTAGTCTACAGGGACAAGGCCAACAGTCTACTCTACTAACTCTACAGGGACAAGGCCAACAGTCTACTCTACAGGGACAAGGCCAACAGTCTAGTCTACAGGGACAAGGCCAACAGTCTACTCTACAGGGACAAGGCCAACAGTCTACTCTACAGGGACAAGGCCAACAGTCTACTCTACTAACTCTACAGGGACAAGGCCAACAGTCTACTCTACAGGGACAAGGCCAACAGTCTACTCTACAGGGACAAGGCCAACAGTCTACTCTACAGGGACAAGGCCAACAGTCTAGTCTACAGGGACAAGGCCATCAGTCTACTCTACAGGGACAAGGCCAACAGTCTACTCTACTAACTCTACAGGGACAAGGCCAACAGTCTAGTCTACAGGGACAAGGCCAACAGTCTACTCTACAGGGACAAGGCCAACAGTCTACTCTACAGGGACAAGGCCAACAGTCTACTCTACAGGGACAAGGCCAACAGTCTACTCTACAGGGACAAGGCCAACAGTCTACTCTACAGGGACAAGGACAACAGTCTACTCTACAGGGACAAGGCCAACAGTCTACTCTACAGGGACAAGGCCAACAGTCTACTCTACAGGGACAAGGCCAACAGTCTACTCTACAGGGACAAGGCCAACAGTCTAGTCTACAGGGACAAGGCCAACAGTCTACTCTACAGGGACAAGGCCAACAGTCTACTCTACAGGGACAAGGCCAACAGTCTACTCTACAGGGACAAGGCCAACAGTCTAGTCTACAGGGACAAGGCCAACAGTCTACTCTACAGGGACAAGGCCAACAGTCTACTCTACAGGGACAAGGCCATCAGTCTAGTCTACAGGGACAAGGCCAACAGTCTACTCTACAGGGACAAGGCCAACAGTCTACTCTACAGGGACAAGGCCAACAGTCTACTCTACAGGGACAAGGCCAACAGTCTAGTCTACAGGGACAAGGCCAACAGTCTAGTCTACAGGGACAAGGCCAACAGTCTACTCTACAGGGACAAGGCCAACAGTCTACTCTATAGGGACAAGGCCAACAGTCTACTCTACAGGGACAAGGCCAACAGTCTACTCTACAGGGACAAGGCCAACAGTCTACTCTACAGGGACAAGGCCAACAGTCTAGTCTACAGGGACAATGCCAATAGTCTAGTCTACAGGGACAAGGCCAACAGTCTACTCTACAGGGACAAGGCCAACAGTCTACTCTACAGGGACAAGGCCAACAGTCTACTCTACAGGGACAAGGCCAAAAGTCTAGTCTACAGGGACAAGGCCAACAGTCTACTCTACAGGGACAAGGCCAACAGCCTACTCTACAGGGACAAGGCCAACATTCTACTCTACAGGGACAAGGCCAACAGTCTACTCTACAGGGACAAGGCCAACAGTCTACTCTACAGGGACAAGGCCAACAGCCTACTCTACAGGGACAAGGCCAACAGTCTACTCTACAGGGACAAGGCCAACAGTCTACCCTACAGGGACAAGGCCAACAGTCTAGTCTACAGGGACAAGGCCAACAGTCTACTCTACAGGGACAAGGCCAACAGTCTACTCTACTAACTCTACAGGGACAAGGCCAACAGTCTACTCTACAGGGACAAGGCCAACAGTCTACTTTACTAACTCTACAGGGACAAGGCCAACAGTCTACTCTACTAACTCTACAGGGACAAGGCCAACAGTCTACTCTACAGGGACAAGGCCAACAGTCTACTCTACAGGGACAAGGCCAACAGTCTACTCTACAGGGAAAAGGCCAACAGTCTACTCTACAGGGACAAGGCCAACAGTCTACTCTACAGGGACAAGGCCAACAGTCTACTCTACAGGGACAAGGCCAACAGTCTACTCTACAGGGACAAGGCCAACAGTCTACTCTACAGGGACAAGGCCAACAGTCAACTCTACAGGGACAAGGCCAACAGTCTACTCTACAGGGACAAGGCCAACAGTCTACTCTACAGGGACAAGGCCAACAGTCTAGTCTACAAGGACAAGGCCAACAGTCTACTCTACAGGGACAAGGCCAACAGTCTACTCTACAGGGACAAGGCCAACAGTCTACCCTACAGGGACAAGGCCAACAGTCTACTCTACTAACTCTACAGGGACAAGGCCAACATTCTAGTCTACAGGGACAAGGCCAACAGTCTACTCTACAGGGACAAGGCCAACAGTCTACTCTACAGGGACAAGGCCAACAGTCTACTCTACAGGGACAAGGCCAACAGTCTACTCCTAAAGGGACAAGGCCAACAGTCTACTCTACAGGGACAAGGCCAACAGTCTACTCTACAGGGACAAGGCCAACAGTCTACTCTACAGGGACAAGGCCAACAGTCTACTCTACAGGGACAAGGCCAACAGTCTACTCTACAGGGACAAGGCCAACAGTCTAGTCTACAGGGACAAGGCCAACAGTCTACTCTACTAACTCTACAGGGACAAGGCCAACAGTCTACTCTACAGGGACAAGGCCAACAGTCTAGTCTACAGGGACAAGGCCAACAGTCTAGTCTACAGGGACAAGGCCAACAGTCTAGACTACAGGGACAAGGCCAACAGTCTACTCTACAGGGACAAGGCCAACAGTCTACTCTACAGGGACAAGGCCAACAGTCTACTCTACAGGGACAAGGCCAACAGTCTACTCTACAGGGACAAGGCCAACAGTCTACTCTACAGGGACAAGGCCAACAGTCTGCTCTTACAGGGACAAGGCCAACAGTCTAGCTCTACAGGACAAGGCCAACAGTCTACTCTACAGGGACAAGGCCAACAGTCTAGTCTACAGGGACAAGGCCAAAAGTCTAGTCTACAGGGACAAGGCCAACAGTCTAGTCTACAGGGACAAGGCCAACAGTCTAGTCTACAGGGACAAGGCCAACAGTCTAGTCTACAGGGACAAGGCCAACAGTCTACTCTACAGGGACAAGGCCAACAGTCTACTCTACAGGGACAAGGCCAACAGTCTACTCTACAGGGACAAGGCCAACAGTCTACTCTACAGGGACAAGGCCAACAGTCTACTCTACAGGGACAAGGCCAACAGTCTAGTCTACAGGGACAAGGCCAACAGTCTAGTCTACAGGGACAAGGCCAACAGTCTAGTCTACAGGGACAAGGCCAACAGTCTACTCTACAGGGACAAGGCCAACAGTCTACTCTACAGGGACAAGGCCAACAGTCTACTCTACAGGGACAAGGCCAACAGTCTGCTCTACAGGGACAAGGCCAACAGTCTAGTCTACAGGGACAAGGCCAACAGTCTAGCTCTACAGGGACAAGGCCAACAGTCTACTCTACAGGGACAAGGCCAACAGTCTACTCTACAGGGACAAGGCCAACAGTCTACTCTACAGGGACAAGGCCAACAGTCTACTCTACAGGGACAAGGCCAACAGTCTACTCTACAGGGACAAGGCCAACAGTCTACTCTACAGGGACAAGGCCAACAGCCTACTCTACAGGGACAAGGCCAACAGCCTACTCTACAGGGACAAGGCCAACAGTCTACTCTGCGGGACAAGGCCAACAGTCTACTCTACAGGGACAAGGTCAACAGCCTACTCTACAGGGACAAGGCCAACAGTCTACTCTACAGGGACAAGGCCAACAGTCTAGTCTACAGGGACAAGGCCAACAGTCTACCCTACAGGGACAAGGCCAACAGTCTAGTCTACAGGGACAAGGCCAACAGTCTACTCTACAGGGACAAGGCCAACAGTCTACTCTACAGGGACAAGGCCAACAGTCTACTCTACTAACTCTACAGGGACAAGGCCAACAGTCTACTCTACAGGGACAAGGCCAACAGTCTACTCTACAGGGACAAGGCCAACAGTCTACTCTACTAACTCTACAGGGACAAGGCCAACAGTCTACTCTACAGGGACAAGGCCAACAGTCTACTCTACAGGGACAAGGCCAACATTCTACTCTACAGGGACAAGGCCAACAGTCTACTCTACAGGGACAAGGCCAACAGTCTACTCTACAGGGACAAGGCCAACAGTCTACTCTACTAACTCTACAGGGACAAGGCCAACAGTCTACTCTACTAACTCTACAGGGACAAGGCCAACAGTCTACTCTACTAACTCTACAGGGACAAGGCCAACAGTCTACTCTACAGGGACAAGGCCAACAGTCTACTCTACAGGGACAAGGCCAACAGTCTACTCTACAGGGAAAAGGCCAACAGTCTACTCTACAGGGACAAGGCCAACAGTCTACTCTACTAACTCTACAGGGACAAGGCCAACAGTCTACTCTACTAACTCTACAGGGACAAGGCCAACAGTCTACTCTACAGGGACAAGGCCAACATTCTACTCTACAGGGACAAGGCCAACAGTCTAGTCTACAGGGACAAGGCCAACAGTCTACTCTACAGGGACAAGGCCAACAGTCTACTCTACTAACTCTACAGGGACAAGGCCAACAGTCTACTCTACAGGGACAAGGCCAACAGTCTACCCTACAGGGACAAGGCCAACAGTCTACTCTACAGGGACAAGGCCAACAGTCTACTCTACAGGGACAAGGCCAACAGTCTACTCTACAGGGACAAGGCCAACAGTCTACTCTACAGGGACAAGGCCAACAGTCTACTCTACAGGGACAAGGCCAACAGTCTAGTCTACAGGGACAAGGCCAACAGTATAGTCTACAGGGACAAGGCCAACAGTCTACTCTACAGGGACAAGGCCAACAGTCTACTTTTTCAAACAGAAATTTGCATCCCGTAACGGGTCCGCGGTCAAACGACCACCCCTCATCACTGTCAAACGCTCCCTAAAACACTTTAGCGAGGAGGCCTTCCTAATTGACCTGGCCCAGGTATCCTGGATGGATATAGATCTCATTCCGTCAGTAGAGGATGCCTGGTTGTTCCTTAAAAGTAATTTCCTCTCAATCTTAAATAAACATGCCCCATTCAAAAATACAGAACTAAGAACCGATATAGCCCCTGGTTCTCCTCAGACTTGACTGCCCTTGACCAGCACAAAAACATCCTGTGGCGTACAGCATTAGCATCAAATAGCCCCCCGCGATATGCAACTTTTCAGGGAAGTTAGGAACCAATATACACAAGCAGTCAGGAAAGCAAAGGCTAACTTTTTCAAACAGAAATTTGCATCCTGTAGCACTAACTCCAAAAAGTTTTGGGACACTGTAAAGTCCATGGAGAATAAGAGCACTTCCTCCCAGCTGCCCACTGCACTGAGGCTAGGAAACACTATCACCACCGATAAATCTACAATAATCGAGAATTTCAACAAGCATTTTGCTACAGCTGGCCATGCTTTCCATCTGGCTACCACTAACCCGGCCACCAACTCTGCACCCTCTGCTGCAACTTGCCCATGCCCCCCGCTTCTCCTTCACACAAATTCAGACAGTTGATGTTTTGAAAGCGCTGCAAAATCTGGACCCCCTACAAATCAGCTGGGCTAGACAATCTGGACCCTTTCTTCCTAAAACTAGCCACGAAATTGTCGCAACCCCTATTACTAGTCTGTTCAACCTCTCTTTCATAACGTCTGAGATCCCCAGAGATTGGAAAGCTGCCGCGGTCATCCCCCTCTTCAAAGGGGGTGACACTCTAGATCCAAACTGCTACAGACCTATATCCATCCTGCCCTGCCTTTCGAAAGTATTCGAAAGCCAAGTTAACAAACAGATCATCGACCATTTCGAATACCACCGTACCTTCTCCGCTATGCAATCCGGTTTCCGAGCTGGTCACGGGTGCACTTCAGCCACGCTCAAGGTCCTAAACGATATTATAACCGCGATTGATAATAGACAGTACTGTGCAGCCGTCTTCATCGACCTGGCCAAGGCTTTCGACTCTGTCAACCACCGCATTCTTATTGGCAGACTAAATAGCCTTGGTTTCTCAAATGACTGCCTCGCCTGGTTCACCAACTACTTCTCAGATAGAGTTCAGTGTGTCAAATCGGAGGGCCTGTTGTCTGGACCTATGGCAGTCTCTATGGGGGTGCCACAGGGTTCAATTCTTGGGCCGACACTTTTCTCCGTGTATATCAATGATGTCGCTCTTGCTGCTGGTGACTCTCAGATCCACCTCTACGCAGACGACACCATTATGTATACATCTGGCCCTTCATTGGACACTGTGTTAACAAACCTCCAAACGAGCTTCAATGCCATACAACAATCCTTCAGTAGCCTTCAACTGCTCTTAAACACTAGTAAAACTAAATGCATGCTTTTCAATCGAACGCTGCTAGCACCCGCCCACCCGACTAGAATCACCACTCTCGACGGGTCTGACCTAGAGTATGTGGACAACTACAAATATCTAGGTGTCTGGTTAGACTGTAAACTCAACTTCCAGACTCACATAAAGAATCTCCAATCCAAAGTTAAATCTAGAATCAGCTTCCTATTTCGCAACAAAGCCTCCTTCACTCATGCTGCCAAACATGCCCTCGTAAAACTGACTATCCTACCGATCCTTGACTTCGGCGATGTCATTTACAAAATAGCCTCCAACACTCTACTCAGCAAATTGGATGTAGTCTATCACAGTGCCATCCGTTTTGTCTCCAAAGCCCCATACACTACCCACCACTGTGACCTGTACGCTCTTGTTGGCTGGTCCTCACTACATGTTCGTCGTCAAACCCACTGGCTCCAGGCCATCTATAAATCACTGCTAGGCAAATCCCCGCCTTATCTTAGCTCATTGGTCACCATAGCAACACCCACCCGTAGTATGCGCTCCAGCAGGTATATCTCACTGGTCATTCCCAAAGCCAACACCTCCTTTGGCCGCCATTCCTTCCAGTTCTCTGCTGCCAATGACTGGAACGAATAGCAAAAATCTCTGAAGCTGGAGACTCTTATATCCCCCAATAACTTTAAGCATCAGTTGTCAGAGCACCTTACCGATCACTGCACCTGTACACAGCCCATCTGAAATTAGCCCACCCAACTACCTCATCCCTATATTGTTATTTAATTTGCTCTTTTGCACCCCAGTATCTCTATTTGCACATAATCTCTTGCACATCTAGCATTCCAGTGTTAATACTATTGTAATTATTCTGCACTATAGCCTATTTATTGCCTTACCTCCATAACTTGCTACATTTGCACACACTGTATATATATTTTCTGTTGTATTTCTGACTTTATGTTTTTTTTACCCCATATGTAACTCTGTGTTGTTTTTATTGCACTACTTTGCTTTATCTTGGCCAGGTCGCAGTTGTAAATGAGAACCTGTTCTCAACTGGCTTACCTGGTTAAATAAAGGTGAAATAAAATAAAAAATAAAATACTCTACAGGGACAAGGCCAACAGTCTACTCTACAGGGACAAGGCCAACAGTCTAGTCTACAGGGACAAGGCCAACAGTCTACTCTACTAACTCTACAGGGACAAGGCCAACAGTCTAGTCTACAGGGACAAGGCCAACAGTCTAGTCTACAGGGACAAGGCCAACAGTCTACTCTACAGGGACAAGGCCAACAGTCTACTCTACAGGGACAAGGCCAACAGTCTACTCTACAGGGACAAGGCCAACAGTCTACTCTACAGGGACAAGGCCAACAGTCTACTCTACAGGGACAAGGCCAACAGTCTACCCTACAGGGACAAGGCCAACAGTCTACTCTACAGGGACAAGGCCAACAGTCTACTCTACAGGGACAAGGCCAACAGTCTACTCTACAGGGACAAGGCCAACAGTCTAGTCTACAGGGACAAGGCCAACAGTCTACTCTACAGGGCAAAAGTCTAGTCTACAGGGACAAGGCCAACAGTCTACTCTACAGGGACAAGGCCAACAGTCTACTCTACTAACTCTACAGGGACAAGGCCAACAGTCTACTCTACAGGGACAAGGCCAACAGTCTACTCTACAGGGACAAGGCCAACAGTGTACTCTACAGGGACAAGGCCAACAGTCTCCCACAGGGACAAGGCCAACAGTCTACTCTACAGGGACAAGGCCAACAGTCTACTCTACAGGGACAAGGCCAACAGTCTACTCTACAGGGACAAGGCCAACAGTCTACTCTACAGGGACAAGGCCAACAGTCTACTCTACAGGGACAAGGCCAACAGTCTACTCTACAGGGACAAGGCCAACAGTCTACTCTAAAGGGACAAGGCCAACAGTCTAGTCTACTAACTCTAAAGGGACAAGGCTGCATAATTCTGCGTTTTGCTGTTCCCCGGGCGCCGATGAAGTGGAAGTCGATTAAGGCAGCCCCCCGCACCTCTCTGATTCAGAGGGGTTGGGTTAAATGCTGAAGACACATTTCAGTTGAATGCATTCAGTTGATACTGACTAGGTATCCCCCTTTACCTTCCTTTCCCTTCCTTTTACTGTACTGTCTTTAGTCATCTTATTTAGCTATCCTAACTAGAGATACCTGGAGAGTTATTTGACTAGGTATCCCCCTTCCCTTCCTTTCCCTTTTCACGCAGAAAGAAAAAAATAAACGCACAAGAAATATCTTGCTGCATTTTGTAAACACAGATCTAAAATGCTTCTTCCTGTAATTTCTGATCAGCATCAGACTAACTTTGTGCTTCAGTTGCACTTCTCCACTCGGATGAGAATTCACTAACGGGCATTCTGTCAGCAGACAGCGCTCCGACTGATGTCTAGCTACTTTTCTCGGTGTAGCCGAGATGCTAGATTAACTTGAAGCAAAACATTTGGAAATGTAGCTGTTTACATTCTTTCTATAATAGGCCTAAACATTAGAAATATGATGGCCATGCATCGTTTTTGCTAAAAAATAGCGTTGCACTTTGGTTGTCATCTGATGAAAATGAAGCTGTTTTATGCCGAAAGTGTTGCCCTAATGTATTTTTCTGTGAAGGAAAACTATAGTTGCACGTCCCTGATCACTCTGTTGAAGCAAAAAAACACTGTTGACTTTCAATATAAAACGCGACCCCTGTCAAAACTCAGCTGGACTCACCTGCTCCTGCTTTCTCCCGTTGTGTTATTTACAAACAAACACGTGACTGGCTCAACTGTTCTGGGAAACTACATAGCTTCATAATGTAAAATCATGTGACAGGTGAAATGAGAACGCGATCTGATTCATCTCCTAACGTATTGCACAAGTTGACTGCAGGTATATACTTAAAACATTTCTAAAAATATTCAAATGTATTGAAAAAAATAGTTTCAAAAGGTATTGACGGTATTGAAAAACCATCCTGTGTCTATTTCCAAATAACCCAGTATACGGTATACCGCCCAAGCCAGTGGTCTACACTACAGGGACAAGCCAGTGGTCTACACTACAGGGACAAGCCAGTGGTCTACACTACAGGGACAAGCCAGTGGTCTACACTACAGGGACAAGCCAGTGGTCTACACTACAGGGACAAGCCAGTGGTCTACACTACAGGGACAAGCCAGTGGTCTACACTACAGGGACAAGCCAGTGGTCTACACTACAGGGACAAGCCAGTGGTCTACACTACAGGGACAAGCCAGTGGTCTACACTACAGGGACAAGCCAGTGGTCTACACTACAGGGACAAGCCAGTGGTCTACACTACAGGGACAAGCCAGTGGTCTACACTACAGGGACAAGCCAGTGGTCTACACTACAGGGACAAGCCAGTGGTCTACACTACAGGGACAAGCCAGTGGTCTACACTACAGGGACAAGCCAGTGGTCTACACTACAGGGACAAGCCAGTGGTCTACACTACAGGGACAAGCCAGTGGTCTACACTACAGGGACAAGCCAGTGGTCTACACTACAGGGACAAGCCAGTGGTCTACACTACAGGGACAGATAGGCACTAATAACCCATTTAACTGTAAGGTGTCAGACTGTCACACAGATGAATCTCCTGGTGATTAACACAACATAACCACACAACGGAGACCCTCCCCATGAGTCCTCAGATCCTGAGTCCTGCGATTACAGGCCGCTCTAAGCCAACGCTGCTCAAGTGGCCCACCTGAACTGCACATGATGCAATGGGAGATCCAGGCAGACAGAAAGGGCAAATACAGCCGAACCATGGGTATGACTCCTCACGAGGCTTTGGAGCCATTACAGGCAGCTGAGGCAACAGCAACACTTCTCAAGTACCGGAACTGAATTCATCTCCTAATAACATTAGCTGAACCACAGCTGTATGACTTTAGTCTGGCCTGCAGAGCCACATGTAACGGCCCAGACACAACCCCCCACAGTAACCAGCTACTTACAGTGACTGACAATTGGGAGCAAAGTCAACATCGATGGACAGCCATTAGCAAGTAAGCGGTATGACTAAGCCTACCTCTCTTGACGTACTGGGCCTCACAGCTGACAGTTATTTGGTCTTTTCCTAGTCGCTGCCTCTTTCTCCTGAATGACACCTTCTGGAAAAACCAAGAGCAGGCAGAGAGAGAGCATGTATCACTGTGTGAGCTGGGCCTGGGCAGGCAGAGAGAGAGCATGTATCACTGTGTGAGCTGGACCTGGGCAGGCAGAGAGAGAGCATGTATCACTGTGTGAGCTGGACCTGGGCAGGCAGAGAGAGAGCATGTATCACTGTGTGAGCTGGACCTGGGCAGGCAGAGAGAGAGCATGTATCACTGTGTGAGCTGCTGCCTCATGTACATAGACATGAAACACTGGTCACTTTACTAACATTTACATACTGTTTTGCCCATTTCATATGTCCCCTGTAGCTCAGTTGGTAGAGCGTGGCGCTTGCAACGCCAGGGTTGTGGGTTCGTTTCCCACGGGGGGGGCCAGTATGAAAAATGTATGCACTCACTAACTGTAAGTCGCTCTGGATAAGAGCGTCTGCTAAATGACTAAAATGTAATATGTATATATACTGTCTTCTAGTCAAGGCCTATCCAATTTAATTATTGCTGTACATACAGTCTACTGCTCTATCCTACATATTCTTCAGATATATTGGATATTCTATCCACATACTGTCCATAATATCTATACATCACATCACATATACACACACACACATATATATATACATACATATACAGTGCATTCTGCTGTGGGGATGTTTTTCAGCGGCAGGGACTGGGAGACTAGTCAGGATCGAGGGAAAGATGAACCGAGCAAAGTACAGAGAGATCCTTGATGAAAACCTGCTCCAGAGCGCTCAGAAACTCAGACTGGGGCGAAGGTTCACCTTCCAACAGGACAACAACCCTAAGCACACAGCCAAGACAACGCAGGAGTGGCTTCGGGACAAGTCTCTGAATGTCTTTGAGTGGCCCAGCCAGAGCCCGGACTTGAACCCGATCTAATATCTCTGGAGAGACCTGAAAATAGCTGTGCAGCGACGCTCCCCATCCAACCTGACAGAGCTTGAGAGGATCTGTAGAGGAAAAATGGGAGAAACTCCCCAAATACAGGTGTGCCAAGCTTGTAGCGTCATACCCAAGAAGACTTGAGGCTGTAATCGCTGCCAGAGGTGCTTCAACAAGGTACCTTATATAGACAGGTGTGTGGCTTTCCAAATCATGTCCAATCAATCGAATTTATCACAGGTGGACTCCAATCAAGTTGTAGAAAGATCTCAAGGATGATCAATGGAAACAGGATTAACCTGATCTCAATTTGGAGTCTCATAGCAAATACTGAATACGTATGTAAATAAGGTATTCCTTTCTTTCTTTTGGATTTTTTTGCAAAAATTTCTAAAAACCTGTTTTCGCTTTCTCATTATTGGGTATTGTGTGTAGATTGATGAGAAAAATATATATAATTTAATACATTTTAGAATAAAGCTATAACGTAACAAAATGTGGAAAAAGGGAATGCACTGTACATATATATATATTTATGCTCCAGACTCCGACATTGCTCATCCTAGTATTTCTATATTTCTTAATTCCATTCTTTTACTTTTTAGATTGTTGTGTATTGTTAGATATTACTGCACTGTTGGAGCAAGGAACACAAGCCTTTTGCTACACCCGCTATAACATCTGCTAAATGTGCGTATACGACCAATAAAATTTGATTTGATCAACACCAACAGACTATTCTGGTCTCATCCTTAGAGTTCACAATAACAAATTCATAAACACGGTGCTCCAAAATCTGAACTTTGCACGAGGAACAAGCTACTCCACCTTCCATCACTATGTGACTGAGCAGTTGTGAGGGATGGCCCCTTTTCTGTGGCAGCCAGGGGCTGTCCCAAATGGCACCATATTCCCTATATAGTGCATAATCCCTTAGTCAAAAGTAGTGCACTAAATTGAAAATAGGGTGCCATTTGGGGACACAGAGAAAGTCCTTGGTAGTAAATCATGACTGAGCAGAGCAGAGCAGAGCCGGGTAATCTGTCCTGTTGCCTTGAGCCAGCCTGTTTCAGAGGCTCTCTCTCCTCCTGACCCATCAATCCTCCTCCCTGTTTACACATGTCTCCTCCTGTGTAGGGGGGTGGAAATGTACACATATGTTTACCTCATTTTTAATTTATTAGTTGATTATTTGAAGCAGATGTGCAGTGTTAGGGCGTATACAACAAAATGTGCACCCCCTTGGGGTCTCGAGGACCGAGTTTGGGAAACGCTGGCCTATTGGCTATGTCTACGCTGCGTTGTATGCCTCGAGTAAATCTGATCTTAAAAAAACATGTATATTCCGTTAAAACAACTAAAGCCTGTTGTAATCAAAATTATAATCTTCATTGATGCATTTTAAACTGTCCTTTTGTGAGGCACAGCCGGGAACATTTTGTATTTCCCAGTAGATTACAACGGTCGATGGACAGAGAGAGTATGGTCGCCACTGCTCAACGAGAATAGCCTATGCAGCTGCCAACACCTCAAACATGTTGACACATTTTACGCCGACATCAGCCCAGTATTCCTACCACCAGAGCAAGACAGAAACAAAAAAACAACAACAACAACACAACTTCGTCTCCCCTTCTACATTCAAGCAGCCCTTCGGAGCTGATTCTGACCGGGCCAAAGAAATGACAAGAGCGATCGTTATGTTTATAGCCGCGGACATGCAGCCATTCTCTGTGGTTGAGAAGAATAGGGGGTTTCAACACCTCGTGAAAGTGCTCGAGAAACGTTACGAACTTCGCCCTCTCGCACCCATTTCAACAAACAAGTAGTACCCGCTCTGTATAAGCAAGCTAAAGCCGAAGTTGTCAATGAATTGGCCCAATGCACCCCGTGTTGCGCTGACTACTGATGGACGGACCTGCAGGGCTAATGAACAGTGACAGCCCATCACATGACCCCGGAGTGGGAAAGGAGAAGTACCGTGCTACAGACACGCCCCCTTTGAGAGTCACAAGTACGCATATTTTTTTCCTCTTTGTAAGAAAACATTATAGCATAGGCCTATACAATGTCTGAGCCATGTTCACAACATTATAGCATAGGCCTATACAATGTCTGAGCCATGTTCACAACATTATAGCATAGGCCTATACAATGTCTGAGCCATGTTTACAACATTATAGCATAGGCCTATACAATGTCTGAGCCATGTTCACAACATTATAGCATAGGCCTATACAATGTCTGAGCCATGTTCACAGCATTATAGCATAGGCCTATACAATGTCTGAGCCATGTTCACAACATTATAGCATAGGCCTATACAATGTCTGAGACATCTTCACAACATTATAGCATAGGCCTATACAATGTCTGAGCCATGTTCACAACATTATAGCATAGGCCTATACAATGTCTGAGCCATGTTTACAACATTATAGCATAGGCCTATACAATGTCTGAACCATGTTTACAACATTATAGCATAGGCCTATACAATGTCTGAGCCATGTTCACAACATTATAGCATAGGCCTATACAATGTCTGAGCCATGTTTACATATTGATTACACACGCATATTGCTCTTTATTCTAGTGTTGTTGTTGAGTAATCGTGTGTTTTCATTTAAGAAAATACAAAGTGTTGTTATTCCTGATTCTGCTGTCATTAGGCATTATTTACATTTTAGTCATTTAGCAGACGCTCTTATCCAGAGCGACTTACACTTAGTATATGACTCCTGATCATTTAATGAATCAGGAATACCAACACTTATGTATTTTATTAAATAAACTACAAATTACTACATTAACTGTTGGCATTTAACTTTCCTGCTGTACCGAAACCGAACCGTGACCCCAAAACCACAACAGGTACTGAACAATGGGTTGGGTGAACCGTTACACCCATAGTCCTGTGTCACATGACATTTAGCACTTCACTCTCTCTTCTGCATTAGCCTGCTAACAACCTTTCCACCTACTATCACAGATCTGAAACAGAGGAATGAGCTTGGCTAGTATATACAGTAGGCTCTTTGTATTTTGTATAGTCTATGAACGTAGTGCCCTCGTTTGGGTGTAGGGTCTGATCAGAGCCTGAAGGTACGGAGGTGCCGTTCCCCTCAGAGCTCCATAGGCAAGCGCCATGGTCTTGTAGCAGATGTGAGCTTCAACTGGAAGCCAGTGGAGTGTGCGGAGGAGCCGGGGGTGACGTGAGAGAACTTGGGAAGGTCGAACACCAGACGGGCTGCGGCGTTCTGGATAAGTTGTAGACTCTATGTCCCCACCAATATGTCAATATGTAGGCTACTCAAGCTCATCAGATTGGATCTTCAAAGTCTAAGAAGCTATCTTTCTTTCTGATCCTCCTGTATTATGAAGTTCCTAGTTAAATGCTGTGTCATGCATTGTGTCCTCTAGACTACAGTAAGCCGGAAATGTCATCCTCATGCATATCAGCACCACGTGCAGACTAAATAGCCTTGGCAGACTAAATAGCCTTGGTTTCTCAAATGACTGCCTCGCCTGGTTCACCAACTACTTCTCAGATAGAGTTCAGTGTGTCAAATCGGAGGGCCTGTTGTCTGGACCTATGGCAGTCTCTATGGGGGTGCCACAGGGTTCAATTCTTGGGCCGACACTTTTCTCCGTGTATATCAATGATGTCGCTCTTGCTGCTGGTGACTCTCAGATCCACCTCTACGCAGACGACACCATTTTGTATACATCTGGCCCTTCATTGGACACTGTGTTAACAAACCTCCAAACGAGCTTCAATGCCATACAACAATCCTTCAGTAGCCTCCAACTGCTCTTAAACACTAGTAAAATTAAATGCATGCTTTTCAATCGAACGCTGCTGGCACCCGCCCACCCGACTAGAATCACCACTCTCGACGGGTCTGACCTAGAGTATGTGGACAACTACAAATACCTAGGTGTCTGGTTAGACTGTAAACTCAACTTCCAGACTCACATAAAGAATCTCCAATCCAAAGTTAAATCTAGAATCGGCTTCCTATTTGCAACAAAGCCTCCTTCACTCATGCTGCCAAACATGCCCCTCGTAAAACTGACTATCCTACCGATCCTTGACTTCCGGCGATGTCATTTACAAAATAGCCTCCAACACTCTACTCAGCAAATTGGATGTAGTCTATCACAGTGCCATCCGTTTTGTCTCCAAAGCCCCATACACTACCCACCACTGTGACCTGTACGCTCTTGTTGGCTGGTCCTCACTACATGTTCGTCGTCAAACCCACTGGCTCCAGGCCATCTATAAATCACTGCTAGGCAAATCCCCGCCTTATCTTAGCTCATTGCTCACCATAGCAGCACCCACCCGTAGTCTGCGCTCCAGCAGGTATATCTCACTGGTCATTCCCAAAGCCAACACCTCCTTTGGCCGCCATTCCTTCCAGTTCTCTGCTGCCAATGACTGGAACGAATTGCAAAAATCTCTGAAGCTGGAGACTCTTATCTCCCTCAATAACTTTAAGCATCAGTTGTCAGAGCACCTTACCGATCACTGCACCTGTACACAGCCCATCTGAAATTAGCCCACCCAACTACCTCATCCCCATATTGTTATTTATTTTGCTCTTTTGCACCCCAGTATCTCTATTTGCACATCATCTCTTGCACATCTAGCATTCCAGTGTTAATACTATTGTAATTATTCTGCACTATAGCCTATTTATTGCCTTACCTCCATAACTTGCTACATTTGCACACACTGTATATATATTTTCTGTTGTATTTTTGACTATGTTTTTTACCCCATATGTAACTCTGTGTTGTTTTTATTGCACTGCTTTGCTTTATCTTGGCCAGGTCGCAGTTGTAAATGAGAACCTGTTCTCAACTGGCTTACCTGGTTAAATAAAGGTGAAATAAAAATAAATAAAAATAAATAAAACGTGCATAGCTCCTGCTCTGCTGTCCTACGGGCCTAGTGTGTCCAGATCTCCACCTGAGAGGTCTACGTCTTCTTCTTCCCAGTTGGATCCTGTATTAAAACACACACAGGCCTGGTAGTGACGCTAGCGGTTAGCGCTGCTAGTCTCAGCCTCACAGGGCTGCCTGGGCTCAAAGCCGCTAGTCTCGGCCTCACAGGGCTGCCTGGGCTCAAAGCCGCTAGTCTCGGCCTCACAGGGCTGCCTGGGCTCAAAGCCGCTAGTCTCAGCCTCACAGGGCTGCCTGGGCTCAAAGCCGCTAGTCTCAGCCTCACAGGGCTGCCTGGGCTCAAAGCCAATAGTCTCAGCCTCACAGGGCTGCCTGGGCTCAAAGCCGCTAGTCTCAGCCTCACAGGGCTGCCTGGGCTCAAAGCCGCTAGTCTCAGCCTCACAGGGCTGCCTGGGCTCAAAGCCGCTAGTCTCAGCCTCACAGGGCTGCCTGGGCTCAAAGCCGCTAGTCTCAGCCTCACAGGGCTGCCTGGACTCAAAGCCGCTAGTCTCAGCCTCACAGGGCTGCCTGGGCTCAAAGCCGCTAGTCTCGGCCTCACAGGGCTGCCTGGGCTCAAAGCCGCTAGTCTCGGCCTCACAGGGCTGCCTGGGCTCAAAGTCGCTAGTCTCAGCCTCACAGGGCTGCCTGGACTCAAAGCCGCTAGTCTCAGCCTCACAGGGCTGCCTGGGCTCAAAGCCGCTAGTCTCGGCCTCACAGGGCTGCCTGGACTCAAAGCTGCTAGTCTCAGCCTCACAGGGCTGCCTGGGCTCAAAGCTACAGAGCTACCTAAGGGAATTTTACTTTGAACTTGAGCGTCGCATCACACGACTGTCAAACGTGTCCTTTTAAAGCAGAGACGTTAAAGACGGTTGGGTTTAATGTTGCCCGAGTCCAAATGTGTGAGGGAGGATGACACAGATATATTCAGTTTGATGAGCTGAGCTCTCCGGGGGTCCTTGATGTTATTGATTTGAAATTCATATCAAAGTGGGAGTTTGATTTGAATCTCTTCAGGAGCAACTCAAGGGGGAGATATTAATATTTCACCATGTTAGCTACTGTGAGATGAGATGAACAAAGTATTCGGTGTGTAGACATGATAGTTAGTTGTCCTCCCAAGACTTACATATTTCCATTCTTGAAATGCATTGGAAGCCAATTCAGTCAAATAATGCATTCCAAGACTAACGGACTTTGTAAACTGTTGTCAGTGTGGGGGAGAAAAAAGCATCTACACATTATATTAATCCTATCCAATGATTGAGAATTAGGGTAAGAACTGGGGTCAAGTCTACAGTGACATGGTAGCCTAATAATCCTAGCTCCTTTTGGTTTCTGAAGCCTAGTATTGATTGAAACAACTAGGCTACGTTAGGAAGGAAGTGTCATGCAGACACGGAATCCGTCTGCACAGCGTCAACCAGGCAACCAAAAGAACATACCAGTTGTTGTTCTTGACTAGAAAACGAGTTGAGTTTACACTTCGGAGTGACAGGTTAGATGTGTCACTATTATAGACTGTGGCGATCCTAACAAAACTGGTTTAAAACGTTGTGCATATGTTAAACGATGAATACCGACATTATTCTGGAAATACACGTCGCTAAAAGCATTCTCTTCCGCATTGTTACCGGTCATACAGAACACAAAACAGATGCGCGAACAGACACAATGTTGCAAATATCGACCGTGAAACTACACAATCTAATGAGTAACTGCGTTCTACGTTATCTTGTCCAAACTATTGGTCCAATATGTCGGTGTAAGGTACCAAGTTAGCTGTGTGGTGGAGAAACTGTCGACCCCCCCCTTTCGGAGCGGCGAGCCCACGCCCTCGACTTCAACTTCAACCCAGAGCTACAGCAAAACCATCATCACCTCAACGAGGAAGAGGAAAGCTTTCTGCTATTTCTTCTGCATTCTTTATGTCGACAAAACAACACGCCATTGTAAGCTACATTTCTATAATAACCCATGTTCAAGTATAAAAAAATATGAAATAGCATCCATGTATTTCTTACCTCGGGCTTTCTAGGAATCAAGAGAGTTTCAAATCCCACCAAAGTGAAACTTATTTTTCCCAAATCTGGAAGTGGCAGGCAGTGACGTCAGAGTTGGACATTCCAACCACCAGAAAGTCCTTTAGAGATGTTTGCCCATGTAAGGCAGTGTGATGTATTTACAAACGATCTTCCTCGTCTTATCGTCATGGGTTTGTTTTCTTGTGCAAACATTGTAAAAACACACAAATTAATCATCATGTAGGGTGAATTAAACAGCTACATCGTTCTCTGAGTGCATGGATGTAGAGGTATAGACCTTGGTGCATATGAAAATAACACATGTCCCCTTCTTCAGATATAGGATAGATATGTTACATTATTGTTATTGTAAACTAAATCATTACTTCAATAAAAAGGAGATCTTGACAATTTTCTCAACATTACCTTGGTAATATAGCTATACAAACAACATTATCTTGGTAATATAGGGTTAGGGTAATCTAGCTATACAAACAACATTATCTTGGTAATATAGGGTTAGGGTAATCTAGCTATACAAACAACATTATCTTGGTAATATAGGGTTAGGGTAATCTAGCTATACAAACACCATAGAGAGAAGACAGGAGATGATAGGCTTAGCTTTAAACAAATAATGATTATCTTGTTTCATTATTTCAATGAATAGATCAAAACAGACTATAAACATTTCAAATGCAGCCTGAGTGTTTTTTTCATTCCTTACACTTTTTTTTTTAACTTAAGTTTAAACTCATTCACCTCTGACCTTTTGTGAGTGCAGCCTAAACTCCCATGTGAGACACGGGCTGGCTTCCGCTTCACCACATACGTTTGACATGCAAATCAGTCAGACTGAATCTCTCCCTCTGTTACTCTAGCTGAGAGTCAGACTGCGTCCCATAGGGCTCTGGTCTAAAGTAGTGCACTATATAGGGAATAGGGTGCCATTCTCTGGTCTAAAGTAGTGCACTATATAGGGAATAGGGTGCCATTTGGGACGCAGTCTAAGTGCATTATAACACTACTGTCGTACTGCTACTTAGAATGCATGCACAAATCAAAGGTCTTAGTACAGTTATCAGAATTTGCATTAAATCCAGGACATGCAAACCATGTGATTTGCATGTCAAACGTATGTGGTGAAGCGGAAGCCAGCCTGTGTCTCACATGGGAGTTTAGGCTGCACTCACAAAAGGTCAGAGGTGAATGAGTTTAAACTTAAGTTTTAAAAAAAAAGTGTAAGGAATGAAAAAAACACTCAGGCTGCATTTGAAATGTTTATAGTCTGTTTTGATCTATTCATTGAAATAATGAAACAAGATAATCATTATTTGTTTAAAGCTAAGCCTATCATCTCCTGTCTTCTCTCTATGGTGTTTGTATAGCTAGATTACCCTAACCCTATATTACCAAGATAATGTTGTTTGTATAGCTAGATTACCCTAACCCTATATTACCAAGATAATGTTGTTTGTATAGCTAGATTACCCTAACCCTATATTACCAAGATAATGTTGTTTGTATAGCTAGATTACCCTAACCCTATATTACCAAGATAATGTTGTTTGTATAGCTAGATTACCCTAACCCTATATTACCAAGATAATGTTGTTTGTATAGCTAGATTACCCCTAACCCTATATTACCAAGATAATGTTGTTTGTATAGCTAGATTACCCCTAACCCTATATTACCAAGATAATGTTGTTTGTATAGCTAGATTACCCTAACCCTATATTACCAAGATAATGTTGTTTGTATAGCTAGATTACCCTAACCCTATATTACCAAGATAATGTTGTTTGTATAGCTAGATTACCCTAACCCTATATTACCAAGATAATGTTGTTTGTATAGCTAGATTACCCTAACCCTATATTACCAAGATAATGTTGTTTGTATAGCTAGATTACCCTAACCCTATATTACCAAGATAATGTTGTTTGTATAGCTAGATTACCCTAACCCTATATTACCAAGATAATGTTGTTTGTATAGCTAGATTACCCTAACCCTATATTACCAAGATAATGTTGTTTGTATAGCTAGATTACCCTAACCCTATATTACCAAGATAATGTTGTTTGTATAGCTAGATTACCCTAACCCTATATTACCAAGGTAATGTTGAGAAAATTGTCAAAATCTCCTTTTCATTGAAGTAATGATTTAGTTTACAATTACAATAATGTGACATATCTATCCTATATCTGAAGAAGGGGACATGTGTTATTTTCGTATGCACAGTGGACTTGGGTCAACAAGTACAATGGATTTAAAAGCTGTTGTTTTATGACAGATTCTCAAACAACGACACACAGATGTAAAAAAAAAAAAAAATGTTTAAATAAAAAGTTAAATAAAAAGTGAATTGATACAATTAAGTACACCAAAAAATACACCAACAACTACATACAACTGTCTGTAGAAATATAACAGAATGTCAAGCCAAACTCTACCCCTCTAAGGATGCTGTGTATATCAAAATTACAAGCACAATAACTAAAGTAACTTTGAGATGGTATAGATCTGTGCGAGTAGCCTTATGGGTGAAGGTTAAAACAGCATATTTTTCTCCTAGCGTTGTCTGTAGTGCAGGAGGAGAGAGACTTCAGAGGGTTTTTCTACAACTGATTATCTTGTGCTGCCTGGGAGCAGTTCGTAAACTACTTTTCACACCGTGCATGAATAAGCCATAAGAACATCAGTTGAAGATCAAGCGTGCAGATAAACCCAGAAGATTGAAGCCTATTTTGTAGTTTGTTTCCCTGCCCTGGGATCCCCTTACGGTGTAGACAGGTTCCAGGACAACCTCACTGGAAAGGTAATCTCATTTGTAATGTGTGACAGCTTATTTGCAAGTCTGCTTTGCTGGCAATGAATGTGCCTGCTAGTCCTAGTACTCCCTCTGTCAGAGCTGAGTTCAAACAGACACACTGGAACAAATCAGAAAACAATTACCATCCTCTATGAAACCCATGCATTAAAATAACCCCCTACTCCATACATCAATCAATTGGTAGTTATGTTGTTCGGGCTGAAAGTCAATGAACAAGTCTCTGTGATTTAGACATGGGATGGTGGGGGGGGGGATAAGGGACAAGGGACTACTGGTATGGACGTCTAGGGGATTACTGGTATGGACGTCTAGGGGACTACTGGTATGGACGTCTAGGGGACTGTATGGTAAACACTTATGTCCAATTGATCAGGATCCATTGCTTTGTGGTCCTCTGTAGCTCAATTGGTAGAGCACGGTGCTTGTAACGCCAGGGTAGTGGGTTCGATCCCCGGGACCACCCATACATAAAAATGTATGCACACATGACTGTAAGTCGCTTTGGATAAAAGCGTCTGCTAAATGGCATATTATTATTATTATTATTATGTACTGTAAAGGACTGTCATCACATGAAGCTGAAACAAACACAGAGAGAGAGACTGAGGCAGGTGGCATTGTTACAGTCGGATAGGAAAGACAGCAAGAAACCCAAACCCTGATCTGTTTCAAAATAAAACATTTTCTTTAAAAATAATGAAAACAAACAAAATACCTTAACTATTAAAGTCAGCTCGCATTACAAAATACCTTAACTATTAAAGTCGGCTCGCCTTACAACTGTTTGTGTGACACTTCCAGCATCGTCGTAAGGTGGACACTTCCAGCATCGTCGTAAGGTGGACACTTCCAGCATCGTCGTAAGGTGGACACTTCCAGCATCGTCGTAAGGTGGACACTTCCAGCATCGGATATCCTGCTGTAGTTCATATCGCTATGGTGACGTTGTCTTCTCCCCCCTGCTGCACCACTTCCTCTGAAATATCTGTTACAACAAAACCTCATGCACCCTACAACAAAACCTCATACACCCTACCAGACAGAGACACCTTCATACACCCTACAACAAAACCTCATACACCCTACCAGACAGAGACACCTTCATACACCCTACAACAAAACCTCATACACCCTACCAGACAGAGACACCTTCATACACCCTACCAGACAGAGACACCTTCATACACCCTACAACAAAACCTCATACACCCTACCAGACAGAGACACCTTCATACACCCTACAACAAAACCTCATACACCCTACCAGACAGAGACACCTTCATACACCCTACAACAAAACCTCATACACCCTACCAGACAGAGACACCTTCATACACCCAACAACAAAACCTCATACACCCTACCAGACAGAGACACCTTCATACACCCTACAACAAAACCTCATACACCCTACCAATCAATCAATCAATCAATTTTATTTTATATAGCCCTTCTTACATCAGCTAATATCTCGAAGTGCTGTACAGAAACCCAGCCTAAAACCCCAAACAGCTAATAATGCAGGTGTAGAAGCACGGTGGCTAGGAAAAACTCCCTAGAAAGGCAAAACCTAGGAAGAAACCTAGAGAGGAACCAGGCTATGAGGGGTGGCCAGTCCTCTTCTGGCTGTGCCGGGTGGAGATTATAACAGAACCATGCCAAGATGTTCAAAAATGTTCATAAGTGACAAGCATGGTCAAATAATAATCAGGAATAAATCTCAGTTGGCTTTTCATAGCCGATCATTAGAGTTTAAAACAGCAGGTCTGGGACAGGTAGGGGTCTCCATAACCGCAGGCAGAACAGTTTAAACTGGAATAGCAGCAAGGCCAGGCGGACTGGGGACAGCAAGGAGTCACCACGGCCGGTAGTCCCGACGTATGGTCCTAGGGCTCAGGTCTCTCAGTTGGCTTTTCATACCAGACAGAGACACCTTCATACACCCTACAACAAAACCTCATACACCCTACCAGACAGAGACACCTTCATACACCCTACCAGACAGAGACACCTTCATACACCCTACCAGACAGAGACACCTTCATACACCCTACCAGACAGAGACACCTTCATACACCCTACCAGACAGAGACACCTTCATACACCCTACAACAAAACCTCATACACCCCTACCAGACAGAGACACCTTCATACATCCTACAACAAAACCTCATACACCCCTACCAGACAGACACCTTCATACACCCTACAACAAAACCTCATACACCCTACCAGACAGAGACACCTTCATACACCCTACAACAAAACCTCATACACCCTACCAGACAGAGACACCTTCATACACCCCTACCAGACAGAGACACCTCCATACACCCCTACCAGACAGAGACACCTTCATACACCCCTACCAGACAGAGACACCTCCATACACCCCTACCAGACAGAGACACCTTCATACACCCCCTTTAAAGATGATACAGACAGGAAGTTGTGTAGCCAATCAGAAGTAATTGTACATTAATCAAGTTAACTCATTCCTGGAGCAAATGAAGCGGTCCAAGAGTGAAATAATGATGTAGGGTCTGTCTCCTGTAAAGTCTTCAGTAGGGTTTTCAGTAGGGTCTTCCATGGGGTCTCCTGTAAAGTCTTCAGTAGGGTCTTCCATGGGGTCTTCTGTAATGTCTTCTGGAGGATCTTCTGTAGGGTCTTTCTCATGTAGGATAATCTGTAGGGTTTTTCTCATGTAGGATAATCTGTAGGGTCTTTCTCATGTAGGATAATCTGTAGGGTTTTTCTCATGTAGGATAATCTGTAGGGTCTTTCTCATGTAGGATAATCTGTAGGGTCTTTCTCATGTAGGATAATCTGTAGGGTCTTTCTCATGTAGGATAATCTGTAGGGTCTTTCTCATGTAGGATAATCTGTAGGGTTTTTCTCATGTAGGATAATCTGTAGGGTCTTTCTCATGTAGGATAATCTGTAGGGTCTTTCTCATGTAGGATAATCTGTAGGGTCTTTCTCATGTAGGATAATCTGTAGGGTCTTTCTCATGTAGGATAATCTGTAGGGTCGTCTGTAAGGTCTTCTGTACAGTCTTTCTCATGTAGGCCAGATCCTCCAACTTCATATCCACAGCGTTCTGTATCTGGAACATAAATGTTCAGGAGTTTGTAAATGATTCATAACTACATGAATTGTCATCAACCCGTAGTCAACCTACATTCAGTAAAACAACCAGGATGAAAAAATGGAAATTGTGAATGTGTGTACTGAGAAGCAGTCAACCAACTTAATTCAGAAACAGGTTATCGAGGCTGTTCTTCCCTCTCTCTTCATTCACTACAGACTCAATAGAGCCAATAGAGTGTCAGTAAAAGGAGATCCAGTCTACGTCCCAAATCGCACCCTATCCCATATACAGTGCACTATATAGGGACTGTGCATCGTCACTGATAATGAATAATGTGGCTGTTGAGCAAAATTGAGGAGACTAAATGACTTGGTGTTACCTTGGATTGTAAACTGCCACGGTCAAAACGTATTGATTAAACGGTTGTGAAGATGGGGAGAGGTCTGTCTGTGATAAAGTGTGGTCCTCTGTAGCTCAGCTGGTAGAGCACGGCGCTTGTAACGCCAAGGTAGTGGGTTCGATCCCCGGGACCACCCATACACAAAAAAATGTATGCACGCATGACTGTAAGTCGCTTTGGATAAAAGCGTCTGCTAAATGGCATATTATTATTATATAAAGAGATGCTCTGCTTTTTTGACACCACACTCCATAAAGCAAGTCCTGCAGGCTCTAGTTTTGTCTTATCTTGATTATTGTCCAATCGTGTGGTCGAGTGCTGCAATGAAAGACCTAGTTAAGCTGCAGCTGGCCCAGAACAGAGATTCTGTTAACATTGTAATCAGAGGGCTGATATAAATACTATGCATGCCAGTCTCTCTTGGCTAAGAGTTGAGGAGAGACTGACTGCATCACTTCTTCTTTTTATAAGAAACATTTGTGTTGGAAATTCCAAATTGTTTGCATAGTCAATTTACACACAGCACTGACACACACTCTTACCCCACCAGACATGCCATCAGGGGTCTTTTCACAGTCCCCAAATCCAGAACAAATTCAGGAAAACGTACAGTATTGTATAGAGCCATGATTGCATGGAGCTCCCTTCCATCGAAGATTGCTCAAATGAACAGCAAACCTGGTTAAAGAAGAAACAGAAGAAGCAGCGCCTCTCCCCTATTTGACCTAGATATTTGTGTGTATGTATTGATATGTAGGCTACGTGTGATGTTTTAAATTGGTGTAGTTCTGTCCTTGAGCTGTTCTTATCTATTAATGTTCTGTATTATTTAATGTTTCATGTTTTGTGTGGAACCCCAGGAAGAGTAGCTGATGCTTTCGCAAACAGCTAATGGGGATCGTAATGAAATGGTCCTCTGTAGCTCAGCTGGTAGAGCACTACTGGTATGGACGTCTAGGGGACTACTGGTATGGACGTCTAGGGGACTACTGGTATGGACGTCTAGGGGACTACTGGTATGGACGTCTAGGGGACTACTGGTATGGACGTCTAGGGGACTGTATGGTAAACACTTATGTCCAATTGATCAGGATCCATTGCTTTGTGGTCCTCTGTAGCTCAATTGGTAGAGCACGGCGCTTGTAACGCCAAGGTAGTAGGTTCGATCCCCGGGACCACCCATACACAAAAATGTATGCACGCATGACTGTAAGTCGCTTTTGGATAAAAGCGTCTGCTAAACGGCTTATTATTATTATAAATACCAAAATACCAAATACAGTGACATTTGGGACGCATACAAAGTCTGACTCCGAGAGAGAGAGTGGATCAGCACAACAAAAGCTAGAAGACACGCAGACACGCGACAAAAGCATTACCCCGAAGGCACTAATCAAACAACTCCACATCTAGATGTAGACCTCAGATAACGCTAATGAATTCTAATTTTAATGTTTCACTATGTAAAAATTCATTAATATGGCAGACGGAGCCAATCCACGCCTGAAGCTATAGATGGTTTTATAGAATCCAGAGACTGGGATCAGCAGATCAGCACTAATGCTTCATGGAGAAACTTTTGAAGTGTTTTTCTATTTGTGCACATGGATCTTGAATCTATTCTCTACCTAGTTTTGGGCTTTTGTATGGTAAAATTAATTTTAGTTAGGGTTGATCATTTAGATATTGGCTTTTGTTTGTCTGTAAAATAAACGTTTCTTATTTTCCAATTACCTACCTAATACAAAACATTATGTGAAGTTTGCTTTTATGTGCTTTTAGGATTCAGGTTAAGGATTTGGGTTAAATATGTCCCAATTCATATTAAAATTATGTGAGACTGAAAGGAGCTCATGATGTGTTTAGGAAGGTTTTGGTTTGGGAGAGATCAGAAGGCTGATGAGAGGGAAAAGCAGCAACACAACCGCACAGATCGCTTTTTACAAACGGCCAAACACCTGGTTTAAAGGTCCCGCACAGTCAGCGAAATGTCCTTTCGTAGGATAGCCAGAGGCAAAGTCATTCATATTAATGAGTTATGTTGGGTGATTGGTTGAGCCTTCTTGGGTGTTTGATGTCACACAGATGCGCTCTTACCTTTCCACAAACTGTCTGTTGCTTAATATAAGCAAGTTGACCCAAATATTTCACAGAATAGGAAATCCATGATTAGTTGACTAGCAGTGGCTACTGCCCAGTGGTATAAAGTACTTAAGCATAAATACTTTAAAGTACTACTTACTATTTTACTATTTATATTTTTGACTACTTTTATCTTTTACTTCACTACATTCCTAAAGAAAATTATGTTATTTTTACTCCATACATTTTCCCTGACACTCAAAGTACTCGTTACATTTTGAATGCTTAGCAGGACGGGAAAATGGTCCAATTCACGCACTTATCAAGAGAACATCCCTGGTCTACCCTACTGCCTCTGATTTGGCGGACTCATTAAACACAAATGCTTAATTTGTAAATTATGTCTGAGTGTTGGAGTGTGCCCCTGGCTATCCGTAAATAAAAAAAATAAAAAAATGGTGCTGTCTGTTTTGCTTTATTAAAGGAATTTGAAATGATTTATACTTTTGATACTTAAGTATATTTAAAATCAAATACTTTTAGACTTTTACTCAAGTAGTATTTTACTGGGTGACTGTCACTTGGGTCATTTTCTATTAAGGTATCTTTACTTTTACTCAAGTATGGCAATTGGGTCCTTTTTCCACCACTGCCACTGCCTGGCCAGTGAGCTAGCTAGCTACATTTCAGTAATTTAGCTATCCTCCCCTAAATGCAGTGGTCAGTGGATAAACTAACTATGAGCTGAACATACTGCATTTGTCTGAAAACAAACTAGTAGCCAGTTGTTGCTGCCCATGGTATTATCATGTCTAACCCTCCTGAAGACTATGCGACGTGTGTAGTATGCGCAGTCTAGCTAACGTTAGCACGCTAGCTAGCATTGCTAGCTGAACTGTTTTATAAGAAAATGGCTGAGGTGACTCAAACCCTATAGCTAGCTAATAAGCTCTTCTCAGTGACAATGTTATGAGGGGGGTGCTGTAATATTAGATACAGTGTGGAGAACAAGTATTTGATACACTGCCGATTTTGCAGGTTTTCCTACTTACAAAGCATGTAGAGGTCTGTAATTTTTATCGTAGGTACACTTCAACTGTGAGAGATGGAATCTAAAATACAAATCCAGAAAATCACATTGTATGATTTTTAAGTAATTAATTTGCATTTTATTGCATGACATAAGTATTTGATACATCAGAAAAGCAGAACTTAATATTTGGTACAGAAACTTTTGTTTGCAATTACAGAGATCATACGTTACCTGTAGGTCTTGACCAGGTTTGCACACACTGCAGCAGGGATTTTGGCACACTCCTCCATACAGACCTTCTCCAGATCCTTCAGGTTTCGGGGCTGTCGCTGGGCAATACAGACTTTCAGCTCCCTCCAAAGATTTTCTATTGGATTCAGGTCTGGAGACTGGCTAGGCCACTCCAGGACCTTGAGATGCTTCTTACGGAGCCAGTACTTAGTTGCCCTGGCTTTGTGTTTCGGGTCGTTGTCATGCTGGAAGACCCAGCCACGACCCATCTTCAATGCTCTTACTGAGGGAAGGAGGTTGTTGGCCAAGATCTCGCGATACATGGCCCCATCCATCCTCCCCTCAATACGGTGCAGTCGTCCTGTCCCCTTTGCAGAAAAGCATCCCCAAAGAATGATGTTTCCACCTCCATGCTTCACGGTTGGGATGGTGTTCTTGGGGTTGTACTCATCCTTCTTCTTCCTCCAAACACGACGAGTGGAGTTTAGACCAAAAAGCTCTATTTTGTCTCATCAGACCACATGACCTTCTCCCATTCCTCCTCTGGATCATCCAGATGGTCATTGGCAAACTTCAGATGGGCCTGGACATGCGCTGGCTTGAGCAGGGGGACCTTGCGTGCGCTGCAGGATTTTAATCCATGACGGCGTAGTGTGTTACTAATGGTTTTCTTTGAGACTGTTGTTCCAGCTCTCTTCAGGTCATTGACCAGGTCCTGCCGTGTAGTTCTGGGCTGATCCCTCACCTTCCTCATGATCATTGATGCCCCACAAGGAGAGATCTTGCATGGAGCCCCAGACCGAGGGTGATTGACCGTCATCTTGAACTTCTTCCATTTTCTAATAATTGCGCCAACAGTTGTTGCCTTCTCACCAAGCTGCTTGCCTATTGTCCTGTAGCCCATCCCAGCCTTGTGCAGGTCTACAATTTTATCCCTGATGTCCTTACACAGCTCTCTGGTCTTGGCCATTGTCGAGAGGTTGGAGTCTGTTTGATTGAGTGTGTGGACAGGTGTCTTTTATACAGATAACGAGTTCAAACAGGTGCAGTTAATACAGGTAATGAGTGGAGAACAGGAGGGCTTCTTAAAGAAAAACTAACAGGTCTGTGAGAGCCAGAATTCTTACTGGTTGGTAGGTGATCAAATACTTATGTCATGCAATAAAATGCAAATCAATTTCTTTAAAATCATACAATGTGATTTTCTGGATTTTTGTTTTAGATTGCGTCTCTCACAGTTGAAGTGTACCTATGATAAAAATTACAGACCTCTACATGCTTTGTAAGTAGGAAAACCTGCAAAATCGGCAGTGTATCAAATACTTGTTCTCCCCACTGTATGTCGTTTTAATTTTAAGTCAACTGTCATCGAAATTGGTGGTTACTACCGCTTTTAGGGGGTTGTCACTAGTTACCACGGCCACAGAGTCAAGTTTTAGATCCGAGGGGAGAGAAATTGTCCGCCATTGTTTTGCGTTTCGGTAAGGGCTCGGAGTGATGTCACGCCCCCCCAGCAAGGCTCAACCAATCACCCGACGGATAATAATGACTTTGCCTCGGCTATCTTACGAAAGGAAATGTCGCGCACAGTCATCCTATTTCCCAAGTAAAAATAGCCTTTGAATGACCAAAACATCATCCATAATATTTTTACACTATTACAATGCTCAGAATTGAAGACGTTTTACATTTTCGCTCATCTCTATCAATTAACTATATCATATTTTTTTGCTCTTGAAGCGCTTTGAGATTCTATGAAAAGCTCTATAAAAATGTAATAAATTATTATTATCAGTGGGCGGGGAGCTTATATTAATGAGATCGCCTTGACTGACAGCTCATTGAAACGCCCTTGTGGTCGTTGCCAGGTGACAAGGTAAACAATGGGCCACATGTCATTCAGAGCCTAAATATTATGCCTCAACTCATCTTCTCTGCAAAATGCTTTATTTTATTTACTGTTATGATGCTATCAATTCGTTGCTGTAGTGATCTACTCATTCTACAATGTGTTTTCTGGTGTTTTTGAGGTAGTCAATCTGAAATACGCAATATTTGGTTGTGCGCTTTTCTTTGTGAACCTTTTTCAATGTTTGTATTTTGATACTTTGTGGGCCTGAAATGCTCAGTTGATGCAGATTTGGAAATGACTAACTAAATTATGACTTAGATTATGTTGTGTCTGTCTGCACAGGCTTCACAGCATATCCCCCCCTTCTTTACCTGCTGCTGTGGTTGACTGTGAAGCCTGTGCAGACATCATGATTAGCCCTAACGACACAGGCTACATCAACTGTAAGACAACAACCCACACAATGGAATGGCAAAATATGATTTTCAGGGGTAATATTACAAATACTATACACACTGCAACTTTATTTTGTGGACAACATTCGTGCCAGCTGCTGTGCTGGCAGTTCTCCGACTCAATGCAGGGGGCTTAGGGACGGAAGAACATCAACCACAGAGTGACTATCAGGTGTTCATGAAAATATACCTTTCACAAGTCAAAGTAGCCACAGCCACAGTTGCATTGTCTAACGTAAACACCTTATGATGTGTTTTGATGCAGGGCATTGTTTGGGAAGAGATCAGAGGCCCAATGATGATCACAGGAAACAGACAGGTCTACTGGTATTACTAATGGGTTCATTTGTAGTGGGTATTTCCTTTTTTTATTTTATTTAACTAGGCAAGTCAGTTAAGAACAAAACCTTATTTACAATGACGGCCTACACCGGCCAAACCCTGACGACGCTGGGCCAATTGTGCGCCGCCCTATGGGACTCCCAATCACGGCCGGTTGTGATCCTTAGACCGCTGCGCCACTCGGGAGCCCAGGGTTGGATATGAAGGGGTAGGTAATCTACTATTTCCTAGTGTTGGAAATAAGGTGGGCCCGGGCCAGTCAGTGATGCTCGCTATAAAAAGTCAATGTTGCAGTGGTTTACTTGGCCCAGTGGCCCAGGGTTTACTTGGCCCAGTGGCCCAGGGTTTACTTGGCCCAGTGGCCCAGGGTTTACTTGGCCCAGTGGCCCAGGGTTTACTTGGCCCAGTGGCCCAGGGTTTACTTGGCCCAGTGGCCCAGGGTTTACTTGGCCCAGTGGCCCAGGGTTTACTTGGCCCAGTGGCCCAGGGTTTACTTGGCCAAGTGGCCCAGTGTTCAGGATGGCTAGGAGGCTCCTGGCAGCAGGCATGATGATGTTGGCAGGACTCAGGACGGGACACAAGCTCTCAGATGAAAATGGACCGCCAATTTCTCTCTGCTCTCTCTGAGCAGAGTCCTCTCTCACTCTTAGCAGAGTCCTGTCTCTCTCTCTGAGCAGAGTCTCCCTCTCTCTGAGCAGTACTCTTTCTCTCTCTCTCTCTCTGAGCAGTACTCTCTCTCTCTCTCTCTCTGAGCAGAGTCTCCCTCTCTCTGAGCAGTACTCTTTCTCTCTCTCTCTCTCTGAGCAGTACTCTCTCTCTCTCTCTCTCTGAGCAGTACTCTCTCTCTCTCTCTGAGCAGTACTCTCTCTCTCTCTCTCTCTCTCTCTCTGAGCAGAGTCCTCTCTCTCTCTGAGCAGTACTCTCTCTCTCTCTCTCTGAGCAGTACTCTCTCTCTCTCTCTCTGAGCAGTACTCTCTCTCTCTCTGAGCAGTCCTCTCTCTCTCTCTCTGAGCAGTACTCTCTCTCTCTCTCTCTGAGCAGAGTCTCTCTCTCTCTGAGCAGTACTCTCTCTCTCTCTCTGAGCAGTCCTCTCTCTCTCTCTCTCTGAGCAGTCCTCTCTCTCTCTCTCTCTCTCTCTCTGAGCAGTCCTCTCTCTCTCTGAGCAGTCCTCTCTCTCTCTCTGAGCAGTCCTCTCTCTCTCTCTCTGAGCAGTCCCCTCTCTCTCTCTCTGAGCAGTCCTCTCTCTCTCTCTCTCTCTCTCTTTCTCTCTGAGCAGTCCTCTCTCTCTCTCTCTGAGCAGAGTCTCTGGAACTATCTGGAGGGTTTTACCATTGGCCCGCCGCCAGTCACACTTACATACTTCAATAAGGTGAGGTAATCCCTGTAGTCCTTCACAGTAGTATCAAAAGGTGGGAGAGTCTTCACAGTAGTGTCAAAAGGTGGGGAGAGACTTCACAGTAGTGTCAAAAGGTGGGGAGAGACTTCACAGTAGTGTCAAAAGGTGGGGAGAGACTTCACAGTAGTGTCAAAAGGTGGGGAGAGACTTCACAGTAGTGTCAAAAGGTGGGGAGAGACTTCACAGTAGTATCAAAAGGTGGGAGAGTCTTCACAGTAGTGTCAAAAGGTGGGGAGAGACTTCACAGTAGTGTCAAAAGGTGGGGAGAGACTTCACAGTAGTGTCAAAAGGTGGGGAGAGACTTCACAGTAGTGTCAAAAGGTGGGGAGAGACTTCACAGTAGTGTCAAAAGGTGGGGAGAGACTTCACAGTAGTGTCAAAAGGTGGGGAGAGACTTCACAGTAGTGTCAAAAGGTGGGGAGAGACTTCACAGTAGTGTCAAAAGGTGGGAGAGACTTCACAGCAGTGTCACAGTCCCGGTAAATCTACCAGACAAGCAGGTCATGCAGTCACAAGATCAAACAGTTAATGATATAGCAAAATACATTTTGGAAATCCAGGGGGGACAATTGAAATTCAACACAGGTGCTCCATGACCTGGAAACAAACAGGTGAGAAGTTGGAAGACACAACAATCAATCCTGTTACAGAGTCAACCCGGCCTCCATCATTACCCAATCCTAAAACTACTGCCTTGCTTTGAGCCATCATCTAACATTACAATATAATATAATTATTGTTCACAGAGTCATATATTTTCAAATACTTCAACATGTCCATTCTGTGTTAGAGCGATATGGCATCAATTAAAATAATATATCGCCATGTATTACATCTGCCATAGGCCATTTTGCATGCATTTGTCTTTAAAAAGGGAAGTTGAGTTGATTCTTTTGTCTTGCTGTTTTGCATGTTGACTTTTATGAGATCATCAGTTAAGGTGAAGTGTGACAGACAGACGAGGTTTTGCATCCAGCCACGGACGACGTCCCCACCGGCGTATCGCTAAACACAAGCAATCAACCCTGATAACACTTTCCATTAAACTGTACATTCAAGTATCATTTAACAGGGGTTGTAAAGGGTTTATCAATGCATAATTTTAGACTAATAATTAATTATTATTATGTTGTTTAGAAATTATTTATATAGCTTCACTAATGATTATTTGTCCATAAACTGCTTAAACCTAAACCAATGTTCAAAGGTTGTAAAGGATTTATAAGTTGTTTTAGACAGTTAATTATTATTTCATGTGTAGTTCATAAATCATTAATACGTTAACTCTATTATAACTGTATATGAACTAGTCTATAAACGTAAAGTGTTCCCATCCAACGCTACCAGCTCCTGAACAGCTCATAGTAAATGTGTTTATTGTCCTCCTCCTCCTCCTCCTCATCATGGTACACTTTAGTAGGACCATCCTGTGTTTACTTCAGTAGGATCATCCTGTGTTTACTTCAGTAGGATCATCCTGTGTTTACTTCAGTAGGATCATCCTGTGTTTACTTCAGTAGGATCATCCTGTGTTTACTTCAGTAGGATCATCCTGTGTTTACTTCAGTAGGATCATCCTGTGTTTACTTCAGTAGGATCATCCTGTGTTTACTTCAGTAGGATCATCCTGTGTTTACTTCAGTAGGATCATCCTGTGTTTACTTCAGTAGGATCATCCTGTGTTTACTTCAGTAGGATCATCCTGTGTTTACTTCAGTAGGATCATCCTGTGTTTAGTTCAGTAGGATCATCCTGTGTTTACTTCAGTAGGATCATCCTGTGTTTACTTCAGTAGGATCATCCTGTGTTTACTTCAGTAGGATCATTTTACATTTGTGCACCAGTTGTTGTTTACAAATATACACAGACCGCCACCCCTTGTCTTACCGGAGTCAGCCGTTCTATCCTGATAATCCTGTGTTATGCCACCATTTCACTACTAGAGTATTATAGCAACTGACAGGGATTTGCAATCCATTCCAGTGTTACATTTAATTCCATACCAGCGTTCCATTCCAGTTCCATGCCAACGTTCCATTCCAGTTCCATGCCAGCGTTCCATTCCAGTTCCATGCCAATGTTCCATTCCAGTTCCATGCCAGCGTTCCATTCCAGTTCCATGCCAGCGTTCCATTCCAGTTCCATACCAGCGTTCTATTCCAGTTCCATGCCAGTGTTCCATTCCAGTTCCATGCCAGCGTTCAATTCCAGTTCCATACCAGCGTTCCATTCCAGTTCCATGCCAACGTTCCATTCCAGTTCCATGCCAGCGTTCAATTCCAGTTCCATACCAGCGTTCCATTCCAGTTCCATGCCAACGTTCCATTCCAGTTTCATGCCAGCGTTCCATTCCAGTTTCATGCCAGCGTTCCATTCCAGTTCCATGCCAGCGTTCCATTCCAGTTCCATGCCAACGTTCCATTCCAGTTCCATGCCAGCATTCCATTCCAGTTCCATGCCAGCGTTCCATTCCAGTTCCATGCCAGCGTTCCATGCCAGAATTCCATTCCAGTTCCATTCCAGTGTTAAATTTAATTCCATACCAGCGTTCCATTCCAGTTCCATGCCAACGTTCCATTCCAGTTCCATGCCAGCGTTCCATTCCAGTTCCATGCCAATGTTCCATTCCAGTTCCATGCCAGCGTTCCATTCCAGTTCCATGCCAGCGTTCCATTCCAGTTCCATACCAGCGTTCTATTCCAGTTCCATGCCAGTGTTCCATTCCAGTTCCATGCCAGCGTTCAATTCCAGTTCCATACCAGCGTTCCATTCCAGTTCCATGCCAACGTTCCATTCCAGTTTCATGCCAGCGTTCCATTCCAGTTTCATGCCAGCGTTCCATTCCAGTTCCATGCCAGCGTTCTATTCCAGTTCCATGCCAGCGTTCCATTCCAGTTCCATGCCAACGTTCCATTCCAGTTCCATGCCAGCATTCCATTCCAGTTCCATGCCAGCGTTCCATTCCAGTTCCATGCCAGCGTTCCATTCCAGTTCCATGCCAGCATTCCATTCCAGTTCCATTCCAGTGTTAAATTTAATTCCATACCAGCGTTCCATTCCAGTTCCATGCCAACGTTCCATTCCAGTTCCATGCCAGCGTTCCATTCCAGTTCCATGCCAATGTTCCATTCCAGTTCCATGCCAGCTCTTATCTAGAGCGACTTACAAATAGGCCAGCGTTCCATTCCAGTTCCATGCCAGCGTTCCATTCCAGTTCCATGCCAGCGTTCCATTCCAGTTCCATGCCAGCATTCCATTCCAGTTCTATGCCAGCGTTCCATTCCAGTTCCATGCCAGCGTTCCATTCCAGTTCCATGCCAGCGTTCCATTCCAGTTCCATGCCAGCGTTCCATTCCAGTTCCATGCCAGCGTTCCATTCCAGTTCCATGCCAGCGTTCCATTCCAGTTCCATGCCAGCGTTCCATTCCAGTTCCATACCAGCGTTCCATTCCAGTTCCATGCCAGCGTTCCATTCCAGTTCCATGCCAACGTTCCATTCCAGTTCCATGCCAGTGTTCCCTTCCAGTTCCATGCCAGTGTTCCATTCCAGTTCCATGCCAGTGTTCCATTCCAGTTCCATGCCAGTGTTCCATTCCAGTTCCATGCCAGCGTTCCATTCCAGTTCCATGCCAGTGTTCCATTCCAGTTCCATGCCAGTGTTCCATTCCAGTTCCATGCCAGCGTTCCATTCCAGTTCCATGCCAGTGTTCCATTCCAGTTCCATGCCAGCGTTGTCTGCAGCACTCTTCAGTGTAGTATGCTTGTGTTTAGGTTTTTTAAATCCTGGATCCTACATTCCCTGACAGAGGCAGAGCTATTATGTTGAATGATCATCCTCTCCTGTCCTCTCTCTGTCTCACAGAAGTGTCTAGACCTAGAAAGTATTGAGAAAATGAGTACTCTTTGTAATGCAAAGACAGGAGACGTGTCCATAGAAAGACAGGAGACGTGTCCATAGAAAGAACATGAGCAGCTTATGGGAAAATAAAATGACTAGGGCCGTCAAATGATTAAAACATTTAATCAAGTTAAACGTAGGATTTGATGTGATTAATCACAATCAATCACAAATTCAGAATTTGCTCAAATTGAGATGTAATTTAAGATTTTTTATACAAAAAAGGTATGGTATATGAATAATATATAGATAATATATCATATTATATACAGTAGGGTATATGATAATACACTGAACAAAAAAATGTAATGTGAAGTGTTGGTCCCATGTTTCATGAGCTGAAATAATAGATCCCAGAAATGTTCCATACACACAAAAAGCTTATTTCTCCCAAATTTGGTGCATACATTTGTTTACCTCCCTGTTAGTGAGTATTTCTCCTTTGCCCTGATAATCCATCCAGCAGGCCGCGACCGGGAGACTCATGGGCGGCGCACAATTGGCCCAGCGTCGTCCAGGGTAGGGGAGGGAATGGCCGGCAGGGATGTAGCTCAGTTGATAGAGCATGGCGTTTGCAACGCCAGGGTTGTGGGTTCGCTTCCCACGGGGGGTCAGTATAAAAAAATTAATAAAAAAATTCACTAACTGTAAGTCGCTCTGGATAAGAGCGTCTGCTAAATGACTAAAATGTAAATGTAATGTAAATGAAAGCTGTGGCATATCAAGAAGAACATTAAACAGCATGATCATTACACAGGTGCACCTTGTGCTGGGGACAATAAAAGACAACTCTAAAATGTGCAGTTTTGTCACACAACACAATGCCACAGATGTCTCAAGTTTTGAGGGAGCGTGCAATTGCCATGCTGACTGCAGGAATGTCCACCAGAGCTGTTGCCACATAATGTTAATGTTAATTTCTCTACCATTTCTCTACATCAATTTAGAGAATTTGGCAGTGTGTCCAACCGGTCTCAGAACCGCAGACCACGTGTATGGCGTCGTGTAGGCGAGCAGTTTGCTGATATCAACGTTGTGAACAGAGTGCCCCATGGTGGCAGTGGAGTTATGGTACGGGCAGGCATAAGCTACAGACAATTAACACAATTGCATTTTATCAATGGCAATTTGAATGCACAGAGATACCGTGACGAGATCCTGAGGCCTATTGTCGTGCCATTCATCCGCCGCCATCACCTCATGTTTCAGCATGTTAATGCACGGCTCCATGTCACAAGGATCTGTACACAATTCCTGGAACCTGAAATATCCAGGTTCTTCCATGGCCTGCATACTCACCAGACATGTCACCCATTGAGCATGTTTGGGATGCTCTGTTACAGTTCCCATGAGGCAAATGGTAGTCACACCAGATACTGACTGGTTTTCTGATCCACGCCCCTACCTTTTTTTAAAGGTATCTGTGACCAACAGATGCATATCTGTATTCTCAGTCATGTGAAATCCATAGATTAGGGCCTAATTCATTGATTTCAATTGACTGATTTCCTTATATGAACTGTAACTCAGTGTCACGTTCGTTGTATAAAGGATTGGACCAAGGTGCAGCGTGGTATGCGTACATGTTTAATTCATTAAATAAACACTTGACAAAATAACAACAGCAACTGAACGTGACGTTCTAAAGGCTAACAGCAACAAGCCGAAACAGAAACAAAGATCCCACAACTAAAGGTAGGCAACATGGCTGCCTAAGTATGATCCCCAATCAGAGACAACGATGGACAGCTGCCTCTGATTGGGAACCACACCTGGCCAGACATAGAAATAGATAAACTAGAACAACTAGCATTCACACCCTGACCAACATAACTAGAGACATAACAGGCTCTCAAGGTCAGGGCGTGACACTCAGTAAAATCTTTGAAATTGTTGCATGTTGCGTTTAAATGTTTGCTCAGTATATAAAATAATGTACAATATGGTATATGGATAATATATTGATAATACATATGTACAGTATGGTATATGGATAATATATGTGATGTGCAGTATGGTACAGTATATGGATAATACATTTATAATATTTAATATAATGTACAGTATAGTATATTGATAATATATGGATAAGATACACTACTAGTCAAAAGTTTGGACACACCTACTCATTCAAAAGTTTTTCTTTATTTTTACTATTTTCTACATTGTAGAATAATAGTGAAGTGTACAAAGCTGTCATCAAGGCAAAGGGTGGCTATTTGAAGAATCTCAAATATAAAATATATTTTGATTTGTTTAACACTTTTTTGGTTACTACATGATTCCATATGTGTTATTTCATAGTTTTGATGTCTTCACTATTATTCTACAATGTAGAAAATAGTAAAAATAAAGAAAAACCCTTGAATGAGTAGGTGTGTCCAAACTTTTGACTGGTACTGTATCATATAATGTACAGTATGGTATATGGATAATATAATAATAATAATAATGTAATATATATATATATATATATATATATATATATATATATATATATATATATATATATAAAATATATAATATAATGTACATTATGGTAAATGGAGAATATATGGATAATATATTGATAATATATAATATAATTAAGTATCAGACCGTATACCACGGGTATGACAAATCATTTATTTTTTACTAATTACGTTGGTAACCAGTTTATAATAGCAATAAGGCACCTCGGGGGTTTGTGGTATATGGCCAATATACCACGGCTGAGGGGCTGTGTCCAGGTACTCCGCGTTGTGTCGTGCTTAAGAACAGCCCTTAGCCGTGGTATATTGGCCATATACCACACCCCCTAGGGCCTTATTGCTATTATAAACTGGTTACCAACGTAATTAGTAAAAATAAATGATTTGTCATACCCGTGGTATACGGTCTGATATACCATGGCTGTCATCCAATCAGCATTCAGGGCTCGAACCACCCAGTTTATAATGTACAGTATGCTATATGGATAATATATGGATGTTGTATGGATGATGGATCACTCAGCAAGCATTGTAATGTTTTTTTTCTTTGAATTGCCTGGCTGGGCAGTGGGACAGTGGATGCGCAGTGATAATTCAAATGGAACTGTTAACAGGCATTACCCGTGGATTATCATGAATAAACTAATGTTTAACAACCAATCAGTGTCCAGGATCTAAACTAACCATTTTATAATATATGGATATTGTATGGACAATGCATTACTCAACAGGCAGTGACCTATGACCTGTTGTGACATTTTCATTGTTGTGTTAAGTGGTTGAGAGGTTTAATCTGCTGATCCATGATCTGTATCAGAACATGGACCCCGGATGATGGGATCTCACTAAAGCTCAGCTCACCGGTCCTGCCCTGCCCTGTCGATGATCTGAATCAGAACATTATCCCCGGATGATGGGATCTCACTAAAGCTCAGCTCACCGGTCCTTTACGTTAGTCAGTAGTCCCGTGATAATGTAATATTGTGGCTGCTAAAAACACAGACATTTCACTGCCCTGAGGAAGATCCAGGACTGACACATTGCTGCCGTGATCTTCTGTATAAATTAAATAATTTATGATGCAGTAGAGTTGCATTTGTTCCTTTTGTTTTATCTGGTCAATGTTAATCAAAACTATACACTAAAAGTGCCTAATCTATTGATTTTGTTGTCCACAAGTCGGAATAAAAATCCAATGAAATGATAATATGCCTATTTAGCAGACACTTTTATCCAAAGCGACTTAAAGTCATGCGTGCATACATTTTTACGTATGGGTGGTCCGGTAATCGAACCCACTACCCTGGCGTTACAAGCGCCATGGTCTACCAATTGAGCTACAGAGGACCACAGCTACAGAGGACCACAGCTACAGAGGACCACAAAATGATTTGTGGAAGACCAAATTATGCTCACATGTTGCTACTTTTGGCAGGTTTTGTTGAATTTTCAGACTTCTCAACGTGGACGGTCGTCTATGATACTGCTCTTCACCAACAGGGGTGATTGATCATATAGAACTACTCAAAGACCCTCAGAAAAGTCAATGTAAAGTCAATGTAAAGTCAATGTAAAGTCAATGTAAAGTCGATGTAAAGTCGATGTAAAGTCGATGTAGAGTCGGTGTAAAGTCAATGTAAAGTCAATGTAAAGTCAATGTAAAGTCGATGAAAAGTCGATGAAAAGTCAATGTAAAGTCAATGTAAAGTCAATGAAAAGTCAATGAAAAGTCAATGTAAAGTCAATGTAAAGTCAATGTAAAGTCAATGTAAAGTCAATGCAAAGCACTACACTAAAAACATCAGCTAACATGCTGGGACGTGGAACTGTCGCTCTGGGGATTAGGATGACATGCTGGGACGTGGAACTGTCGCTCTGGGGATTAGGATGACATGCTGGGACGTGGAACTGTCGCTCTGGGGATTAGGATGACATGCTGGGACGTGGAACTGTCGCTCTGGGGATTAGGATGACAAATAAAAGCATTGCCATGTGTTATTTACATATTTAGCAGACGCTCTTATCCAGAACGACTTACAGGAGCAATTAGGGTTAAGTGCCTTGCTCAAGGGCACATCGACAGATTTTTCACCTAGTCGGCTCGGGGATTAGAACCTGCGACCTTTCGGTTACTGGCACGACGCTCTTAACCACTAAGCCACCTGCCGCCTGTTACGCTGACACCCATCAACAAACAAAAGGATTAAAACCTTTCACTTGACATGTTATGACCCATCTGACCCCACAAAGCCACAAGGTCAAACACAGTTTAATTCCTAAGCTCACATTCATTTTGTAATATTTCTGAACTCTGCCATCAATACTTTTTCCAAGATCATTATCCTTTGAAATACAGATGCATTCAGAATATTGCTTTGCTGCCGTTAACTGACAGCTTTTAAACTTCAACAGAGAAGAGGATTCGTTTGAGGAAATTACAATATTTTTCTTGATAGTTTCTGGTGAAAGCGCTCTATCCAGCGGATCGGATGGGAGTTCTGTAAGATCTTTGTGTGTACTGTAAACCACAAAGACAGAAACTACATACGTTGATTACACAAGATTCTAAACTATGTGATAATACCCAAAGGTTAATATCAGAAAAGTTGATGTAAGAGCCACATTAATACTGCTTCTGTTTTCTTGAATTACTGACCAATTTCATCTCAAACTGGCAGTCTGCTGCCCGTCCTCTGCCCTGTGCTGCCTGCCTTTCCTCTACCCTGCCCTGCCCTGTGCTGCCTGCCTGTCCCCTGCCCTGCCCTGTGCTGCCTGCCTGTCCCCTGCCCTGTTCTGCCTGCCCGTCCTCTGTCCAAGCAATGGTAGTAGTACCAGGTTGGAGTGACAGCTGGAGTGATGTAATGACCCCCGACAGACAAGTTATAAAGAGCAATATCCAGTTCCAGGATTGAGATCAGCTTAGGTAGATTAATGCTCCAGGACACTGACATGTTTGTTGTATAAAACCTGTGTTGATAAACAATGTGTCGTTGCTGTATGTGAAATGAAAGAGTGTAATCTGGCAGATGGCCTGGGGGTCCAAGAGAGAGCTGCTCCACATTAGAGGCCATGCTAGTCCAAGGTTTAGACTTCCTGTGACTCAATGGGATTTCAGATTCCTCCTCATTCCAACAAGAGAGAGGAGAGGAGAGGAGAGGAGAGAGAGAGAGAAAAGTGGGATTATTGCACAGGCTGTTTAATCTATTTATTTTTTTGTAAAATGGAGCTGGCCCTGTGGTTTTAGCATTCGTGTGAAGTGGAGCGACCAAGGGAGCGTCATCCGCCCGCCCCACCAAGCACTACAATCAATGAACGCTAGAGTGCAGGCAGCCTATCAGCTGAGAGTGCCATCGATGCCCTGTGGAGCGTTTCTCTAACGTGCATCGCGCTCAGTCAACTCGACTCACTTCAACCCTTCTGCTGCGCCGCCTTTCTAGAAGCGCTCCCATCCTGTCAGGGAAAGCTTCCCAAGGCTTCTCCAGATCAGATCGCTCTCTCCGCTCAGCCTCGCCAGCCAGCCTGCCAGACGACCGCCAGCCAGACGTTCGAGACACGAAGCCCTTCCTTCTGCCACCAGGACAGACAGCTGTGTCCTCCAAGCCCTAGATGCCACTCAGCAAGGTTTGAGCCCCAATCTTACATCCCGTTTAGTTTCTGCATGATCCAAGCCTTTTGCCGCTGCTCTTTCAGAGAATCATCTCACTTTACCTCTCACTGAACCCAGGATATCTTCTTCTCCTCAGGACATCAGCTAAGTGTGCTCTGTGGCTGAGAGACTAGCGCTCCTGTCCTGTCCTGTCCTGTCCTGTCCCTCTGCAGACATTTGGACTCAGACCAGAGACCCTCTTCTTCTTCTTCGAGTTCCAGAACTCGGCCCGGCCCAAGGTTCTGAAGTCAAGGGTCCCGCTGAAAGAACATCTTCTCTTTTGATTGACACCTCATCTCAGTTCCCAGCATGCCTCACTCCTTCCAGCAGAAGCAAGGTGAGAAGCCTTCCTCTAGTTGTTGGTGTAATATCTCCTCTCTGCTGACATCTCAATGACTTACTTAGGATCTAATTGAGGACACATTTAGCCATCTTCTGTCCACTTTAAATAAAGTGAGAGATGGGCACTTATTGTGTGGATGAGAAACGACAAGACATAGTTGTTTCTGATCAAAGAAACTCACTCAACATGTGTAGACATTATGGATCACTTTCCGATGGAGATGAAATTCATTACATTTAGCGTAAGATGACAGAAAAAATATACATTATGCATTTGATGTGGTTCTAAATACATTAGAGGTTTATGTTTTAGTGCGTGTGTGTGTTTGTGTGTGTGTGTGTGTGTGTGTTTGTGTGTGTGTGTATACTATATGCGTGTGTGTGTTATTAAAACAGTACATGTTGTGTTTCAGCCCAGTGGGGGTAATAAAGATGAATTGATCACTTATAGATCAGCTGCTCTTTGAGAGAGCCAATCTGCAGCGCTGGTATTGACACAACATGGCTTTAGTCCAAATAACCAAAGCGTAAATAGCAATTATCCATTAATTTCACACCTTCTGCATTCGTTTTTATCAGTGCATACAAACAAACACTGTCATTGTTTTATTCAAGAAAAAGGTCTGTTTATTTTTCATTCAGGTTGGTCTTTTGAGTAATGTGTTGTGGAAATATTATACAATGAATGCACCTCAAACACAGATCTTAATAGATGTTTAAAGAAAGGTCAAACATCCATCTGTGTCCCTCAGCCTAATCACATTCATTTCTAATAATATGAGAATTAGCAGAGACTGTAGGAGGAGAGCAGAAAAATCAGTACTTAAATCTGTTCAAATACAACTGTTTTACTCTCTGAACTGTAATTCCTGCTGTAAATAGATTTGTGTCTTTATACAAATTATTCGGAATGTATCACATTCTGGTACATAGTAACTCACATAAATTGAACACCAAGCATCTTTTAACTTTTAAAGATCTCACAGTTCTTTATCTTCTGTGTTTTAAGTGCATAGGTCTGGTGAGGAAATAAAATCAATATTGAATGTTGTTCTCTAAAAGCAAAAATAATGTGCACTTAATTTTAATGTGGATATTGAATTGAGGGGACAGTATTCAAGCTCTTCAGTATTCAAGCTCTTCAGTATTCAAGCTCTTAAATTATATATTAATATTTGAGACTCTTCCTATTATGTTTGTCTGTCTGTCACAACAAATAAGTGTTTCAGTACAGACACAAAAACAGTTTGACAAAGAGATAGGATGTGCTGCAGATACCTTATCCTGATACAAAAATGATTTTGTAAAAAGTTAAATGAAAAATGTCAATTGTAAAATGCAACCATGATCACTAAAATGCAACCATGATCTTTCATGCAATTCATATTTCATATCAAACCTTATTCTTCCTCTTTAAAAAAAAAACATATCAGAACTTGACCTTTAGGGTATTCATTATTGACTAAATTATTTGATCTCACATAAATAATAACTTTATCTTTATTTGACCATAAAATACACTTTAGTGAAATTCTTGTGAGTGTGTGACCTGGTGTTTTTACGTCAGAGGAATAAGTGTCAAGTGACAATCAAAAAAAGATATGATCAGAGGTATAGTCAGTGAGTGACAGAGGAGTGTATCTATATCATGCTGGGCTGAGCAGGTTCGCTGAGGCTCCTTCCTTCTGTCTATCCATCCAGGCACGGCTCTGTGGCCCTGTATACACTCAGCCCACACAGCTGATCTACAAGTGATCTACAACACATTTGACACAGTGGTTGTGATGCAACTGATCTTTTTTGTGACACAACGGAGAGTTTGTCTGCACAAACACTTTTACACAACCATTGTGTAAGCAGTACCTCCACAGCATTTCTGCAGAAACACCTTTGTGTTGGATGTGTTGTACATCAGTTCTAGAAGCTGAGTGTGTACAGGGCCAGAGAGGTTAGTGTCTGAGTGTGTACAGGGCCAGAGAGGTTAGTGTCTAAGTGTGTACAGGGCCAGAGAGGTTAGTGTCTGAGTGTGTACAGGGCCAGAGAGGTTAGTGTCTAAGTGTGTACAGGGCCAGAGAGGTTAGTGTCTAAGTGTGTACAGGGCCAGAGAGGTTAGTGTCTAAGTGTGTACAGGGCCAGAGAGGTTAGTGTCTGAGTGTGTACAGGGCCAGAGAGGTTAGTGTCTAAGTGTGTACAGGGCCAGAGAGGTTAGTGTCTAAGTGTGTACAGGGCCAGAGAGGTTAGTGTCTAAGTGTGTACAGGGCCAGAGAGGTTAGTGTCTAAGTGTGTACAGGGCCAGAGAGGTTAGTGTCTAAGTGTGTACAGGGCCAGAGAGGTTAGTGTCTAAGTGTGTACAGGGCCAGAGAGGTTAGTGTCTAAGTGTGTACAGGGCCAGAGAGGTTAGTGTCTAAGTGTGTACAGGGCCAGAGAGGTAAGTATATGAGTGTGTACAGGGCCAGAGAGGTTAGTGTCTAAGTGTGTACAGGGCCAGAGAGGTTAGTGTCTGAGTGTGTACAGGGCCAGAGAGGTTAGTGTCTAAGTGTGTACAGGGCCAGAGAGGTTAGTGTCTAAGTGTGTACAGGGCCAGAGAGGTTAGTGTCTAAGTGTGTACAGGGCCAGAGAGGTTAGTGTCTAAGTGTGTACAGGGCCAGAGAGGTTAGTGTCTAAGTGTGTACAGGGCCAGAGAGGTTAGTGTCTAAGTGTGTACAGGGCCAGAGAGGTAAGTATATGAGTGTGTACAGGGCCAGATAGGTTAGTGTCTAAGTGTGTACAGGGCCAGAAGGATATGCTCACAGTCATGGTTGTCTTCAGGGGTCAAAAGAAGGGCCTGTAGCCGAGCATGTAGAGTTGAGCCCT
>NC_059202.1:27816983-27839483 GCF_020615455.1 Coregonus clupeaformis
GTAGCAGCAGCAGCAGTAGTAGTAGTAATGTAGTAGCAGTATGAGCAGTAGCAGTAGCAGCAGTAGTAGCAGCAGTTACAGTAGCAGTAGTAGCAGTAGCAGCAGCAGCAGTAGCAGCAGTACCAGCAGTAGTAGTAGTAGTAGTAGTAGTAGTAGTAGTAGTAGCAGTAGTAGTAGTAGTAGTAGTAGTATAGTAGCAGTAGTAGTAGTAGTAGTAGTAGTAGCAGTAGTAGTAATACAACATGCTACATACAATATACAACATGCTACATACAACATGCTGCATACACCATGCTACATACAATATACAACATGCTACATACAACATGCTGCATACACCATGCTACATACAATATACAACATGCTACATACAACATGCTACATACAACATGCTGCATACACCATGCTACATACAATATACAACATGCTACATACAACATGCTACATACAACATGCCCACTGCTAGCGAGCAACCCCGAGTGCATATGCCCTGGAATGTGTCCCAAATGGCACCCTATTCCCTATGGGCCCTAGTCGAAAGAAGTGTCCTATAAGGAATAAGGTGCCATGTGGGACACATCCCAGCAAGGTCTGATCGCTCAGGCAGAAATCACCATGAAAGTGATATCTTTTAGCATAGTCACGAGTCAATACAGAAAATAATTCCTTTGACTTGAGGTCTGGATGATAAAGGTTTCCCAGTGACTGAGTGACTCAGAGACCTGAGGGAGTAGCTTGTGTGTCGGCTGAGTAAAGGTTAAGGGAAACCACAAGAGTTTGCAGCAGGGCAGGCTGCATCTGCAAGCTTCATATTCTGTGTCCATTTGTGAGGCCGTGATATCATGTTCTGATCTGAAAGATAAAGACAGATTTTATTGAAGAGTCACATGTATTGTCAGAAGGTTTGATATTGTGTTTTTGTGTTTGAGTTTAGCGGCAATAAAAATAATCTTATAAATCTGAAATAGAGTCCATAACTTATTAAATAATGTTCATCGAAAATAAAATACAATGTTTTTTGGGGAGACTTATACTAATAGTTGGATTTTAGTATTTATAATATAAAATATACAGTTGAAGTCAGAAGTTTACATACACCTTAGCCAACTACATTTAAACTCAGTTTTTCACAATTCCTGACATTTAATCCCAGTAAAAATTCCCTGAGTTAGGTCAGTTAGGATCACCACTTTATTTTAAGAATGTGAAATGTCCGAATAATAGTATGCCACGATCGTTATGAGAAGCGGACCAAGGCGCAGCGTGATAGGCGTACATCCTTTATTGAAGTGTACACACGAACCAAAACAACAAAGTCCTAGGTCATAACACAAACCAAACGGAACATGATCCCACAATAAACTAGGGAACACAGGCTGCCTAAAACAGCTACAGCTGTCTCTGATTGGGAACCACCCTGGCCAACATAGAAATAAACGATCTAGAACAAAACCCATAGAAAACTAAACATAACAAGTCCACACCCTGGCTCAACATTTAAGAGTCCCCAGAGCCAGGGCGTGACATAGTATGATTTATTTCAGCTTTTATTTATTTCATCACATTCCCAGTGGGTCAGAAGTTTACATACACTCAATTAGTATTTGGTAGCATTGCCTTTAAATTGTTTAACTTGGGTCAAACGTTTCGGGTAGCCTTCCACAAGCTTCCCACAATAAGTTGGGTGAATTTTGGCCCATTCCTCCTGACAGAGCTGGTGTAACTGAGTCAGGTTTGTAGGCCTCCTTGCTCGCACACACTTTTTCAGTTCTGCCCACAAATGTTCTATAGGATTGAGGTCAGGGCTTTGTGATGGCCACTCCAATACCTTGACTTTGTTGTCCTTAAGCCATTTTGCCACAACTTTGGAAGTATGCTTGGGGTCATTGTCCATTTGGAAGACCCATTTGTGACCAAGCTTTAACTTCCTGACTGATGTCTTGAGATGTTGCTTCAATATATCCACATAATATTCCTTCCTCATGATGCCATCTATTTTGTGAAGTGCACCAGTCCCTCCTGCAGCAAAGCACCCCCACAGCATGATGCTGCCACCCCCATGCTTCATGGTTGGGATGGTGTTCTTTGGGTTGCAAGCCTGCCTCTTTATCTACCAAACATAACGATAGTCATTATGGCCAAACAGTTCTATTTTTGTTTCATCAGACCAGAGGACATTTCTCCAAAAAGTACGATCTTTGTCCCCGTGTGCAGTTGCAAACCGTAGTCTGGCTTTTTTATGGCGGTTTTGGAGCAGTGGCTTCTTCCTTGCTGAGTGGCCTTTCAGGTTATGTCGATATAGGACTCGTTTTACTGTGGATATAGATACTTTTGTACATGTTTCCTCCAGCATCTTCACAAGGTCCTCCTTTGCTGTTGTTCTGGGATTGATTTGCACTTTTCGCACCAAAGTACGTTCATCTCTAGGCGACAGAACGCGTTTCCTTCCTGAGCGGTATGACGGCTGCGTGGTCCCATGGTGTTTATACTTGCGTACTATTGTTTTTACAGATGAACGTGGTACCTTCAGGCGTTTGGAAATTGCTCCCAAGGATGAACCAGGCTTGTGGAAGTCTACAATTCTTTTTCTGAGGTCTTGGCTGATTTCTTTTGATTTTCCCATGATGTCAAGCAAAGAGGCACTCAGTTTGAACGTAGGTCTTGAAATACATCCACAGGTACACCTCCAATTGACTCAAATTATGTCAATTAGCCTATCAGAAGCTTCTAAAGCCATGACATCATTTTCTGGAATTTTCCAAGCTGTTTAAAGGCACAGTCAACTTAGTGTATGTAAACTTCTGACCCACTGGAATTGTGATACAGTGAATTATAAGTGAAATAATCTGTCTGTAAACAATTGTTGGAAAAATTACTTGTGTCATGCACAAAGTAGATGTCCTAACCGAATGGCCAAAACTGTAGTTTGTTAACAAGAAATTTGTGAAGTGGTTGAAAAAACGAGTTTTAATGACTCCAACCTAAGTGTATGTAAACTTCCGACTTCAACTGTTTTTTCATAATTATTTTGGAATCCCTCCCCCAAAAGATGAATTGGTAAATCCATACATCCCATGCAAATTGATATGTTATTTTTTTTTTTAAGCCCTTCTTTATCTCCAACTTGAGTCAGTAGAATTGGTCAGAGTTGGAAAACATCCAAATCAAAAATATATATTATTAGAGGGGGTTTTGATTTATTTTGGGGGGGATGTGGAGGTTTGGTGGGATTGCGTTCATCCTTCTGCCCGAAACCCCTGCTCCCATGTTGCTGTGGACTGATGGACGATGGACTGAAGGACACAGGCAGATGTTGCTGATGAAGCTTTCCTCTTTTCAGATATATGTTTTGCTGTGCCAGATTTCACTTATTAAAAAGGCATGTAAGCCTTAAAACGTTTTATGTCCTAAAGGGATAGCTGAACGAAATGACATGACTGTACAACGTCAGAGGGAAGCTGAGCTGAATAAGGGATTGTAGTTTCGAGACACATGCAAACAAGGTTCCATGACTCTCATTGTTTTGCTGGCAAGTAAACTAATCCGATGTTTTGTTGTTGCTGACTGACAGGATCAAACGCTTGCAAGTTATCCAAAAAAATTTAATACAATTTGTCATTTTGGTTAGCAGTTTGGTCTGTCTGGACATCGTAGACGGCATGTTGAGTTCTGTTCTGCGCTGCTCCACATCCCAAATAAAACATTGGTTTAGTTGTGTTACTTAAAACAGAGCAATATATTATCTCTGTTGGTCTCATCTACTGTAATCTATACATTATCAATATATGATTATAATATATTATACAATATGCTGATCTCATCTAAAGGGGAGCTGTTTTTTGGGAAGCGATGTTTGTTTTACATAAATATACTATATAAGGACAGCAGCACCAAACATCAACAGCAACAAATATCAACAGCAACAAACATCAGCAGCACCAAACATCAGCAGCACCAAACATCAGCAGCACCAAACATCAACAGCACCAAACATCAACAGCAACAAATATCAACAGCAACAAACATCAACAGCAACAAATATCAACAGCAACAAACAGCAACAGCAACAAATATCAACAGCAACAAACATCAGCAGCACCAAACATCAACAGCAACAAATATCAACAGCAACAAACATCAACAGCAACAAATATCAACAGCAACAAACATCAACAGCAACAAATATCAACAGCAACAAACATCAGCAGCACCAAACCTGTTTTGACAATTACTTTCCAGTCTGTTGCTCCAGAGAAGTCTTCCGCAACGAGTGGAAATGTACTAGCCAGATGTTTGTCGAAAAAACGGCACTCAATTCCCTATTTAGTGATCTACTTTAGACCAGGGCCCCCCCCAAGTAGGGTTCTATATAGGGAATAGAGTGCCATTCGTGACACAATCCAGTACTCACCGATCGCCAACAACATTCCGTAGAAAATGTTTTCTAGTGAAATCTAGTTTGTCATGATTTTCTTGTCCTGTAATGTCTGATGACCTCCTTTGGGGACAGACTCAGAGTTCCTTTGGCTGTGTCCCAGATGGTACCCTTAGTCCCTACAGGGCTCTGATCAAAAGTAGTGCACTACCATAGTGACATTTGGGACGCAGGCTTTGTTAAAGCAACAGCAGTGTGTATCTGCATTCTGACCATATCAGTAGTTGCAAATGACTAAAGCCTAAAGACTGTGGGATCTGAGAAAACACTGTGCGTTTCTCTTCCCCTGTGTTTTGGAGGCTACAAAGTATGACAATAGAGCGTGCTCCAAAAGATAAAGACGTTGCATGATAACCAGTGGTATTGCAGTTCACTTTGTGTTATGTTAATATATATATATTTTTTAAACTAGTTATTTTAGTATGCCATGAATGTTGTATGACTGAGTAGTTCAACGAGGAAGAGACTCTAGAGCAGTGTTTTTCAATCCTGTTCCTGGTGACCCAAAGGGGTAGATTTACATTTACATTTTAGTCATTTAGCAGACGCTCTTATCCAGAGCGACTAACAGTTAGTGAGTGCATACATTATTTTTCTATTTTTTCATACTGGCCCCCCGTGGGAATCGAACCCACAACCCTGGCGTTGCAAACGCCATGCTCTACCAACTGAGCTACATCCCTGCCGGCCATTCCCTCTCCTACCCTGGACGACGCTGGGCCAATTCTGCGTCGCCCCATGGGTCTCCCGGTCGCGGCCGGCTACGACAGAGCCTCGATTCGAACCAGGATCTCTAGTGGCACAGCTAGCACTGGGATGCAGTGCCTTAGACCACTTAGATATTATAATACTGTTCCTGTGGAACCAAAGGGGTAGACATTTTTGTTTTGCCCTAGCACTAACGCACATGATTCAACTAAAGGCTTGATGTTTAATTGAATCAAGTGTATTTGTATCGGAGCATGTGAGCGGAGTTGAGTGGTTGGAAATCCGTCTCATGGCTCGTGGAGCGGTGTTTCCATTTCCTTTCCGACTGCTCCCTAAAAAATCCGCTCCGAGCTCACAGGGGGGGAAAAAATGCCGCTCCATTCATTAAAATCACAATTTAACCAACACCCATCTATTTTTTTTTGTGACTATCTTGACTTACTTATTTGGGTTTGAAGTATTGAAACATAAAACCATATGGATTTGAATGAAAAGTACTTGAATAAACATGAAAAAAGGTGAACATAAGAAGCTCTCATCATTTCAAAAAGGCTACATGTCATATTAAACAGCATATAAACACTCTGAATAGGTCAGGAGACAGACAGGGACCATAAGAAGGAACTACCATTAATGATTTAGGCTGTATTATTATTTCAATGAATTCAAGGCTGTAGCCTACAAAGAAATACATTGTGAAGCGTTTGCGAGTGCAACACAATAGGCTGGTAGGGACATAAAGAGCTCAGCATTTAAACAACATTTAGTTGTATTAAATCGTTATAGTCTATACATTGCGCATATAGGCTGTGACTTACTTAGGTTTATATACAAATTAAACGAAAAATGACTTAGAAACACGAGTTTGGCCAGTCTGTGGCTTCAGGCTCATGCCTGAATATAATGTGAATAACTGGTCACTGGTGGTGACATTTCATTAGGGTTAGTGATACATGAAGGGGGATCGTCCCTAACATGCTGACCACACCACCCGCATTGCGTGCGCGAGCATTGCAAAAATAAATGTACACGTAGATGTTATTCAATAATTTAATCCAAACTGCTCACGCGTGTCAACGAGCGTCTGCGTAGCCAGGTGCTAAAATAGAACTTGGTTCTATTTGTGACGCTTAACGCGCTGCAAGTCCCGCCTCTCCCATCTCCTCATTGGTTTTTAGGAGCATATACCAACGTGGGTGATTGAAAGATGAACTGAGGTCCACACTCCAGTCAAAGTTGGAATGCCAACCGCCAAAATAAAGTCCACAGAAGAAGACTGAAAGAGAAGAGATTACTAGAAACGAACTAGATTACCCCTTTTATCTGTGAATTAATTGCTGGAGTAGAGAACACACGATTTTGTGTGACTCAAAATTGGTAAAAATATGACAAAGATCCAGAAAAAAAGGACCTTGTACATTTCAGGTAAAATAACCCAGGACAAATTAGCTAGCAACAGCAAACTAGCTAGCTAGCTAAATGTCCATAAATGTTTAATGCTTTTCGACCTGTCCCCAAATTAATATAGTTGGTTCAGAGTTCGTTTTGATATTTCAACCTGTGTGTCCTGATCGCGTCTGGTGTGGATGGACAAAATCAACATGTGCGCGATGGCGCACGTGCGCGCCCGGTCTACCCAGCATGTAAGAAAGGCTTCCTATGAGACTGAGAGGAGAAAAGGGAGGTGAGAGAGGAGAGAGAAAGGAGAGGAGAGGAGAGGAGAGAGAAAGGAGAGGAGAGAGGAGAGAGAAAGGAGAGGAGAGGAGAGAGAAAGGAGAGGAGAGGAGAGAGAAAGGAGAGGAGAGGAGAGGAGAGAGAAAGGAGAGGATAGAGAAAGGAGAGGAGGGAGAGGAGAGAGAAAGGAGAGGAGAGAGAGGAGAGAGAAGAGAGAGGAGAGAGAAAGGAGGGGTGAGAGAGGAGAGAGATGAGAGAGAAAGGAGTGAGAAATGAGAGGTGTGAGAGGAGAGAGAAAGGAGAGAGAAAGGAGAGGAGAGAGAAAGGAGAGAGAAAGGAGAGAGAAAGGAGAGGAGAGAGAAAGGAGAGAGAAAGGAGAGCGAAAGGAGAGGAGAGAGAAAGGAGATGAGTGAGAGGAGAGAGAGGAGAGAGAAAGGAGAGAGAAAGGAGAGGATAGAGAAAGGAGAGGAGAGAGAAAGGAGAGGATAGAGAAAGGAGAGGAGAGAGAAAGGAGAGAGAAAGGAGAGGAGAGAGAAAGGAGAGGAGAGAGAGGAGAGGAGAGAGAAAGGAGAGGAGAGAGAGGAGAGAGAAAGGAGAGGAGAGAGAAAGGAGAGGAGAGAGAGAGGAGAGCGAAAGGAGAGGAGAGAGAAAGGAGAGGAGAGAGAGGAGAGGAGAGAGAAAGGAGAGGAGAGAAAGGAGAGGAGAGAGAAAGGAGAGAGAAATGAGAGGAGTGAGAAAGGAGAGGAGAGAGAAAGGAGAGAGAAATGAAAGGAGAGAGAGGAGAGAGAAAGGAGAGAGAAAGGAGAGGAGAGAGAAAGGAGAGGAGAGAGAGGAGAGAGAAAGTAGAGGAGAGAGAAAGGAGAGGAGAGAGAAAGGAGAGAGAAAGGAGAGGAGAGAGAGAGGAGAGCGAAAGGAGAGGACAGAGAGGAGAGAGAAAGGAGAGGAGAGAGAAAGGAGAGAGAAAGGAGAGGAGAGAGAGGAGAGAGAAAGGAGAGGAGAGAGAAAGGAGAGGAGAGAGAGAGGAGAGCGAAAGGAGAGGAGAGAGAAAGGAGAGGAGAGAGAGGAGAGAGAAAAGAGAGAGAAAGGAGAGGAGAGAGAAAGAAGAGGAGAGAGAGGAGAGAGAAAGAAGAGGAGAGAGAAAGGAGAGGAGAGAGAGAGGAGAGAGAAAGGAGAGCAGAGAGAAAGGAGAGGAGAGAGAAAGGAGAGAGAAAGGAGAGGAGAGAGAAAGGAGAGGAGAGAGAGAGGAGAGGAGAGAGAGGAGAGAGAAAGGAGAGGAGAGAGAAAGGAGAGGAGAGAGAAAGGAGAGGAGAGAGAAAGGAGAGGAGAGAGAGGAGAGAGAAATGAGAGGAGAGAGAAAGGAGTGGAGAGAGAGGAGAGAGAAAGGAGAGGAGAGAGAAAGGAGAGGAGAGAGAGAGGAGAGGAGAGAGAAAGGAGAGAGAAAGGAGAGAGAAAGGAGAGGAGAGCAAAAGGAGAGGAGAGAGAGAGGAGAGAGAAAGGAGAGGAGAGAGAAAGGAGAAGAGAGAGAAAGGAGAGGAGAGAGAGGAGAGAGAAAGGAGAGAGAAAGGAGAGGAGAGAGAAGGGAGAGGAGAGAGAGGAGAGAGAAAGAAGAGGATAGAGAAAGGAGAGGAGAGAGAGGAGAGAGAAAGGAGAGGAGAGAGAAAGGAGAGGAGAGAGAAGGGAGAGGAGAGAGAAAGGAGAGGAGAGAGAGGAGAGAGAAAGGAGAGGAGAGAGAAAGGAGAGGAGAGAGAAAGGAGAGGAGAGAGAGGAGAGAGAAAGGAGAGGAGAGAGAAAGGAGAGGAGAGAGAAAGGAGAGGAGAGAGAAAGGAGAGGAGAGAGAGGAGAGAGAAAGGAGAGAGAAAGGAGAGGAGAGAGAAGGGAGAGGAGAGAGAGGAGAGAGAAAGAAGAGGATAGAGAAAGGAGAGGAGAGAGAGAGGAGAGAGAAAGGAGAGGAGAGAGAAAGGAGAGGAGAGAGAAAGGAGAGGAGAGAGAAAGGAGAGGAGAGAGAAAGGAGAGGAGAGAGAGGAGAGGAGAGAGAAAGGAGAGGAGAGAGAAAGGAGAGGAGAGAGAGGAGAGAGAAAGGAGAGGAGAGAGAAAGGAGAGGATAGAGAGGAGAGAGAAAGGAGAGGAGAGAGAGCGGAGAGCGAAAGGAGAGGAGAGAGAAAGGAGAGGAGAGAGAGAGGAGAGCGAAAGGAGAGGAGAGAGAGGAGAGAGAAAGGAGAGGAGAGAGAAAGGAGAGGAGAGAGAAAGGAGAGGAGAGAGAGGAGAGAGAAAGGAGAGGGGAGAGAGAGGAGAGGAGAGAGAGGAGAGAGAAAGGAGAGAGAAAGGAGAGGAGAGAGAAAGGAGAGGAGAGAGAGGAGAGAGAAAGTAGAGGAGAGAGAAAGGAGAGGAGAGAGAAAGGAGAGAGAAAGGAGAGGAGAGAGAGAGGAGAGCGAAAGGAGAGGACAGAGAGGAGAGAGAAAGGAGAGGAGAGAGAAAGGAGAGAGAAAGGAGAGGAGAGAGAGGAGAGAGAAAGGAGAGGAGAGAGAAAGGAGAGGAGAGAGAGAGAGGAGAGCGAAAGGAGAGGAGAGAGAAAAGGGAGGAGAGAGAGGAGAGAGAAAGGAGAGGAGAGAGAAAGGAGAGGAGAGAGAAAGGAGAGGAGAGAGAGGAGAGAGAAAGGAGAGGAGAGAGAAAGGAGTGGAGAGAGAGGAGGAGAAAGGAGAGGAGAGAGAAAGGAGAGGAGAGAGAGATGAGAGGAGAGGAAAAGAAAAAAGAAAGGAGAGAGAAAGGAGAGGAGAGCAAAAGGAGAGGAGAGAGAAAGGAGAGGAGAGAGAGAGGAGAGAGAAAGGAGAGGAGAGAGAGAAGAGAGAAAGGAGAGGAGAGAGAAAGGAGAGGAGAGAGAGAGGAGAGCGAAAGGAGAGGAGAGAGAACGGAGAGGAGAGAGAGGAGAGAGAAAGGAGAGGAGAGAGAAAGGAGAGGAGAGAGAGGAGAAGAGAAAGGAGAGGAGAGAGAAAGGAGTGGAGAGAGAAAGGAGAGGAGAGAGAGGAGAGAGAAAGGAGAGGAGAGAGAAAGGAGAGGAGAGAGAAAGGAGAGGAGAGAGAGGAGAAGAGAAAGGAGAGGAGAGAGAAAGGAGAGGAGAGAGAAAGGAGAGGAGAGAGAGGAGAAGAGAAAGGAGAGGAGAGAGAAAGGAGAGGAGAGAGAGGAGAGAGAAAGAAGAGGATAGAGAAAGGAGAGGAGAGAGAGAAGAGAGAGAAAGGAGAGGAGAGAGAAAGGAGAGGAGGGAGAAAGGAGAGAGAAAGGAGAGGAGGGAGAAAGGAGAGGAGAGAGAAAGGAGAGGAGAGAGAGAGGAGAGCGAAAGGAGAGGAGAGAGAACGGAGAGGAGAGAGAGGAGAGAGAAAGGAGAGGAGAGAGAAAGGAGAGGAGAGAGAGGAGAGAGAAAGGAGAGGAGAGAGAAAGGAGTGGAGAGAGAGGAGAGAGAAATGAGAGGAGAGAGAAAGAAGAGGAGAGAGAGAGGAGAGGAGAGAGAAAGGAGAGAGAAAGGAGAGAGAAAGGAGAGGAGAGAGAAAGGAGAGGAGAGAGAAAGGAGAGGAGAGAGAGAGGAGAGAGAAAGGAGAGGAGAGAGAAAGGAGAGGAGAGGAGAGAGAGGAGAGAGAAAGGAGAGGAGAGCGAAAGGAGAGTAGAGCAAAAGGAGAGGAGAGAGAGAGGAGAGAGAAAGGAGACGAGAGAGGAAGGAGAGGAGAGAGAGAGGAGAGAGAAAGGAGAGGAGAGCAGAAGGAGAGGAGAGAGAAAGGAGAGGAGAGAGAAAGGAGAGGAGAGAGAAATGAGAGGAGAGAGAGGAGAGAGAAAGGAGAGAGAAAGGAGAGGAGAGCAAAAGGAGAAGAGAGAGAGAGGAGAGAGAAAGGAGAGGAGAGAGAGAGGAGAGAGAAAGGAGAGGAGAGCGAAAGGAGAGGAGAGCAAAAGGAGAGGAGAGAGAGAGGAGAGAGAAAGGAGTGGAGAGGGAAAGGAGAGGAGAGAGAGAGGAGAGAGAAAGGAGAGGAGAGAGAAAGGAGAGGAGAGAGAAAGGAGAGGAGAGAGAAAGGAGAGGAGAGAGAGGAGAGAGAAAGGAGAGGAGAGCAAAAGGAGAGGAGAGAGAGAGGAGAGAGAAAGGAGAGGAGAGAGAAAGGAGAGGAGAGAGAAAGGAGTGAGAAAGGAGAGGAGAGAGAGAGAAGAGGAGAGAGAGAGGAGAGAAAGGAGAGGAGAGAGAAAGGAGAGGTGAGAGAGGAGAGAGAGGAGAGAGAAAGGAGAGGAGAGGTGAGAGAGGAGAGAGAAAGGAGAGGAGATAGAAAGGAGGGGTGAGAGAGGAGAGAGATGAGAGAGAAAGGAGCGAGAAAGGAGAGGTGTGAGAGGAGAGAGAAAGGAGAGAGAAAGGAGAGGAGAGAGAAAGGAGAGGTGTGAGAGGAGAGAGAAAGGAGAGAGAAAGGAGAGGAGAGAGAAAGGAGAGGAGAGAGGAGAGAGAGGAGAGAGAAAGGAGAGGAGAGAGGAGAGAGAAAGGAGAGAGAAAGGAGAGGAGAGCGAAAGGAGAGGAGAGAGAAAGGAGAGAGAGGCGAGGAGAGGAGAGGTGAGAGGTGAGAGAGAAAGGAAAAGCATTTTATTCACAATCTTCCTCAGCCTCTTGCTCAACTTTCCTGTCTTCCTGCCTCCCATATATCCCATAATTAGGTCAAACCAAAACCACAATCATATTTCAAAACAAACTGGAATGATGTCTCTGTGTGAGAAAATATTATCAGATGTGCATATTCCTGAATTTTACAACATACTTCTGCGCACAATTTATGTGAACAACTTCACCCCTTTTTCGAGCCAACTACTTTTCCTCTGCCTCAAATAGCCCTATACACCAACCTCCTGCAACCTACAGAATATGTAAGAGCAGATCGGGGAGTAAAGTCCAAACATTTAATGCACCTTTAAACAGAGCCCTCCTCCACCAGATGGAGCAGTGTGAAGGAAAAGCAGCAGCTTGTGTTCAGACTTGGAAAATTCCACCATGCATTCCTCACAACTCTCCTGGACACCGGCAGGGTTGGTTCCCAAATGGACCCCTATTCCCTATATAGTGCACTACTTTTGACCAAGGCCGGGCTCTACTGCACTATATAGTGAGTAGGGTGCCATTTGGGATGAATCCCAGCAGCAAATACAAAGCCCTGAATCTGCACGCTCTGATTTGTCTTAGCTTCTGTCCATTCCTCCACAGCAACTTAAGCAGCACAGCGATTTACCTCTACCCCTCTACCTCTCTACCTCTCTACCCCTCTACCCCTCTACCTCTCTACCTCTCTACCTCTCTACCCCTCTACCCCTCTACCCCTCTACCTCTCTACCTCTCTACCTCTCTACCTCTCTACCCCTACCCCCCCACCTCTCACCCTCTCTACCTCTACCCTCTCCCACCTCTCACCTCTCCCACCTCTCCTACCTCTCTCACCTCTCTACCCCACCTCTCTACCTCTCCCACCTCCCCACCCCCCCACCTCTACCTCTCTACCTCTCTACCTCTCTACCTCACCTCTCCAACTCTCTACCCCCCCACCTCTACCTCTACCCCCCTACCCCCTCCCACCTCCCTACCTCTCTACCTCTCTACCTCTCTACCCCCACCCCCCACCTCTCTACCTCCCTACCCCTACCTCTCTACCTCTCTACCTCTCCCCCCCCACCTCTAACTCTCCCCTCTCACCCTCTCTACCCCCACCTCTCTACCCCCCACCTCTCTACCTCTCTACCCTCTACCCCCCCACCCCCCCCACCTCTACCCCTCTACCCCCCTACCCCCCACCCCCTCTACCCCCTCTACCTCTCTACCCATCTACCCCCTCTACCCCCTACCTCTACCTCTCTACCCTCTACCCTCTACCTCTCTACCCTCTACCTCTCTACCTCTCTACCCCCACCTCTCCCCCCCACCCCCCACCTCTCTACCCCCCACCTCTCTACCTCCTACCCTCCCTACCCCCCTACCCTCTACCTCTCTACCCCTCCCTCCTCTACCCCCCACCCCCTCTACCCTCTCTACCTCTCCCACCTCTCTACCCCCCCACCTCCCTACCTCTCTACCTCCTCTACCCCCTACCTCTCTACCTCTCTACCTCCCCACCCCCTCTACCTCTCTACCCCTCCCACCCTCCTACCTCTCCACCTCTCCACCTCTCTCACCCCCCACCTCTACCTCTCTACCCCCCTACCTCTCCTCCTCTCACCCCCCCCCCCACCTCTCTACCTCCCTCACCCCCCACCTCTCCACCTCTCACCCCTCTACCTCTCACCCCCCACCTCTCTACCCTCTACCTCTCCCTACCTCTCTACCTCTCTACCCCTCACCTCTCTACCCCTCTACCTCTCTACCTCTCCCACCCACCCTCTACCTCTCTACCTCCTACCTCTAACTCCTCTACCTCTCTACCTCTCTCACCCTCTCTACCCCACCACCTCTACCCCCACCTCTCTACATCTCTACCCCTCTACCTCTCTACCCCTCTACCTCTCTACCTCTCTACCTCTCTACCTCTCTACCTCTACCACTCTACCTCTACCTCTCTACCCCTCTACCTCTCTACCTCTACCTCTCTACCCCTCTACCTCTCTAACCTCTCTACCCCTCTACCTCTCTACCTCTCTACCTCTCCCACCTCTACCCCCTCACCTCTCTACCTCTCTACCCCCCACCTCTCTACCTCTCCCACCTCTCTACCTCTCTACCCCCCTACCTCTCACCTCCTCTACCCTCTACCCTCTCACCCCTCTACCCCTCTACCTCTCTCCCACCCCACCTCCTACCCCTCTACCTCCACCCTCTACCCCACCTCACCCCTCTACCTCACCTCTCTACCCCCCACTCTACCTCTCTACCTCTCCTACCTCTCCCACCCCTCTACCTCTCTACCTCCCACCCCCCTACCCCCCACCTCTCCCCCCCCCACCTCCCCACCCCCCTACCTCTCTACCCCCCACCCCTCTACCCCTCTACCCCCCTACCTCTCTCACCTCTCACCCCCCCACCTCTCTACCTCTCTACCCCCTACCTCTCTCCCACCCTCCCCTACCTCTCCACCTCTCTACCCCCCACCTCTCTACCCCCACCTCTACCCCCCCCTCCCTCCACCTCTCCCACCCCCCCTACCCCCCCCACCTCTACCTCTCTACCCCCTCTACCCCCACCTCTCCTACCCCCCTACCCCTCTACCTCTCTACCTCTCCACCTCCTCTACCCCCCCACCTCTCTACCTCTCTACCTCCCACCTCTACCCCCCACCCTCTCTACCCCCACCTCTACCCCCCTCTACCCCCCCACCCTCTACCTCTCCCACCTCTCTACCCCTCTACCTCTCTACCCCCACCTCTCTACCTCTACCCCCTCTACCTCTCTACCCTCTCACCTCTCTACCCCCCACCTCTCTACCCTCTACCTCTCTACCCCCCACCTCTCTACCCCTCTACCTCTCTACCCCCCACCCCCTCTACCCTCCTACCTCTCTACCCCCCACCCTCTCCCTCCCCACCTCCCCACCCCTCTACCTCTCCACCTCTCTACCCCCTCCACCTCTCTACCCTCTCACCTCTCTACCTCCCTACCTCTCCCCCTACCTCTCTACCCCTCTACCTCTACCCCCTCTACCCTCTACCTCTCTACCTCTCTACCCCCACCTCTCACCTCTCTACCTCTACCTCTCTCACCTCCCTCCCACCCCTCTACCCTCTCTACCTCTCTACCCCTACCCCTCTACCTCTCTACCTCTCTACCTCTCTACCTCTCTACCCTCTCTACCTCTCTCACCTCTCACCTCTATCTACCTCTCACCTCTCTACCCCTCTACCTCTCCCACCCTCCACCCCCTCTACCCTCTCCCCACCTCTCTACCTCCCCACTCTACCCCTCTACCCCCACCCCACCTCTCACCCCCCCACCTCCCCACCCTCTACCTCTCTACCTCTCTACCTCTCCTACCTCCCCACCTCTCCCACCCTCCCCCACCTCTCTACCCCCACCTCTACCTCTCTACCCCCACCCCCCACCTCTCTACCTCCCACCCCCACCCCTCACCCCTCTACCTCTACCCCTACCCCCACCTCTCCTACCTCTCTACCTCTCACCCTCTCTACCCCTCTACCTCTCTACCCCCTCTACCCTCTCACCTCTCTACCTCCCCACCTCTCACCTCTCTACCCCCCACCTCCCACCCCTCTACCTCTCTACCTCTCTCACCTCTCTACCTCTCCCACCCCTCTACCCCCCCACCCTCTACCCCTCTACCTCTCTACCTCCCACCCCTCTACCTCCTCACCTCCCCACCCTCTCTACCCCCTCCCACCCCTCACCCTCTACCCCCCACCCCTCTACCCCCACCCCCTCTACCTCTCTACCCCCCCACCTCTCTACCTCCCCACCTCTCCCACCTCTCTACCTCTCCTACCTCTCTACCTCCCTACCCCCACCCTCTCTACCTCCCTCACCCCTCTACCTCTACCTCTCCACCTCTCTACCCACCCTCCCACCTCTCACCCTCCCACTCTACCCTCTACCCTACCTCTCACCCCCTCCACCTCTCCTACCTCTCTACCTCTCTACCCCCCCACCTCTCCCACCACCTCTACCTCCTACCTCTCTACCTCCCTACCTCCCTACCTCCCTACCTCCCCACCTCTCTACCTCTCTACTCTCCACCCTCCCACCTCTACCTCCCCCACCCCCTCTACCTCTCTACCTCCCCTACCCCTCTACCTCTCACCCCCTCTACCTCTCTACCTCTCTACCTCCCTACCTCCCTACCCCCCACCTCCCACCTCTCTACCTCCCCTACCTCCACCTCTCCCACCTCCCTCTCTACCTCCTCTACCCCCTCTACCTCTCTACCTCTCCACCTCTCCTACCTCTCACCTCTCTCACCTCTCCCACCCCTCTACCCCCCCACCTCCCCACCTCTCCACCACCTCTCACCCCTCACCCCCCCACCTCCTACCTCTACCTCTCCCACCTCTCTACCTCCACCTCCCCACCCCTCACCTCTCTACCTCTACCCCCCACCTCCCCACCTCTCTACCCCCCACCTCTCCCACCCCCCCCCCACCCCCCCACCTCTCTACCTCTCACCTCCCTACCCCCCACCTCTCTACCTCTACCCCTCTACCTCTCACCTCCCTACCTCTCCACCTCTCTACCTCTCACCCCTCCCCCCACCTCTCTACCTCCCTACCTCCCTCTACCTCTCACCTCCCCACCTCCCACCTCCCCACCCCCTACCTCTCCCACCCCCACCTCTCTACCCTCTACCTCCCCACCCTACCTCTCTACCTCTCTACCTCTCTACCCCTCTACCTCTCTACCCCACCTCTCTACCCTCCCACCTCTCTACCTCTCCCACCCCTCTACCCCCCTACCCTCTCTACCTCTCCCTCTCACCCCCCACCTCTCTACCTCTCTACCCCTTCACCCTCTCTACCCCTCTACCCCTCCCACCTCTCTACCCCCACCTCTCCCACCTCTCTACCTCTCCTACCCCCCTACCTCTCTCACCTCTCCACCCCTCTACCCCTCTACCCCCTCTACCCCCCTACATCTCTACCTCTACCTCTCTACCTCTCTACCTCTCTACCCCCTCTACCCCTCTACCCCTCTACCTCTCTACCCTCTACCTCTCTACCTCTCTACCTCTCTACCCCTCTACCCCTCTACCCCTCTACCCCTCTACCTCTCTACCTCTACCTCTCTACCTCTCTACCTCTACCCCTCTACCTCTCTACCTCTCTACCCCTCTACCCCTCTACCCCTCTACATCTCTACCCACCTCTCTACCTCTCTACCCCCACCCCCCACCTCTCTACCTCTCTACCTCTCTACCTCTACCTCTCTACCTCTCTACCTCTCTACCTCTCTACCCCTCTACCTCTACCTCTCTACCTCTCTGCCTCTCTACCTCTCTACCTCTCTACCTCTCTACCCCTCTACCCCTCTACCTCTCTACCTCTCTACCTCTACCTCTCTACCTCTCTACCTCTCTACCTCTCTACCTCTCTGCCTCTACCTCTCTACCTCTCTACCTCTCTCCCTCTCTACCTCTCTCTTATTTTTATTGTATTTATTTTATTTAACTAGGCAAGTCAGTTAAGAACACATTCTTATTTACAATGACGGCCTATCAAAAGGCAAAAGGCCTCCTGTGGGGACGGGCGCTGGGATTAAAAATAAAAATATAGGACAAAACACATATCACGACAAGAGAGACACCACAACACTACATAAAGAGACACCACAACACTACATAAAGAGAGACGCCACAACACTACATAAAGAAAGACACAACAACACTACATAAAGAGAGACACCACAACACTACATAAAGAGAGACACCACAACACTACATAAAGAGAGACACCACAACACTACATAAAGAGAGACACCACAACACTACATAAAGAGAGACCTAAGACAACAACATAGCATGGCAGCAACACATGACAACACAGCATGGTAGCAACACCACATGACACCACATGATAGTCCCGTGTAGCTCAATTGGTAGAGCATGGCGCTTGCAACACCAGGGTTGTGGCTTCGTTTCCCACGGGGGACCAGTATGAAAAAATGTATGCACTCACTAACTGTAAGTCGCTCTGGATAAGAGCGTCTGCTAAAATGACTAAAATGACAACAACATGGCAGCAGCACAACATGGCAGCAGCACAACATGGCAGCAACACAACATGGCAGCAGCACAACGTGGCAGCAGCACAACATGGTAGCAACACAACATGGTAGCAACACAACATGGCAGCAACACAACATGGTAGCAACACAACATGGTAGCAACACAACATGGCAGCAACACAACATGGTAGCAGCACAACATGGTAGCAACACAACATGGCAGCAACACAACATGGTAGCAACACAACATGGTAGCAACACAACATGGCAGCAACACAACATGGTAGCAGCACAACATGGTATCAACACAACATGGCAGCAACACAACATGGTAGCAACACAACATGGCAGCAACACAACATGGCAGCAGCACAACATGGTAGCAACACAACATGCAGCAGCACAACGTGGCAGCAACACAACATGGCAGCAGCACAACATGGCAGCAGCACAACATGGCAGCAGCACAACATGGTAGCAGCACAACATGGTAGCAACACAACATGGTAGCAGCACAACATGGTAGCAGCACAACATGGCAGCAGCACAACATGGTAGCAACACAACATGGCAGCAACACAACATGGCAGCAACACAACATGGTAGCAACACAACATGGTAGCAACACAACATGGTAGCAACACAACATGGCAGCAGCACAACATGGTAGCAACACAACATGGCAGCAACACAACATGGCAGCAGCACAACATGGCAGCAGCACAACATGGTAGCAACACAACATGGCAGCAGCACATCATGGTAGCAACACAACATGGCAGCAGCACAACATGGTAGCAACACAACATGGCAGCAACACAACATGGCAGCAGCACAACATGGTAGCAGCACAACATGGCAGCAGCACAACAAGGTAGCAGCACAACATGGTAGCAACACAACATGGCAGCAGCACAACATGGTAGCAACACAACATGGTAGCAACACAACATGGTAGCAACACAACATGGCAGCAACACAACATGGCAGCAACACAACATGGCAGCAGCACAACATGGTAGCAACACAACATGGCAGCAGCACAACATGGTAGCAGCACAAGACATGGTACAAACATTATTGGGCACAGACAACAGCACAAAGGGCAAGAAGTTAGAGACAACAAGACATCACACGAAGCAGCCACAACTGTCAGTAAGAGTGTCCATGATTGAGTCTTTGAATGAAGAGATGGAGATAAAACTGTCCAGTTTGAGTGTTTTTTGCAGCTCGTTCCAGTCGCTAGCTGCAGCGAACTGAAAAGAGGAGCGACACAGGGATGTGTGTGCTTTGGGGACCTTTAACAGAATGTGACTGGCAGAACGGGTGTTGTATGTGGAGGATGAGGGCTGCAGTAGGTATCTCAGATAGGGGGGAGTGAGGCCTGAGAAGGTTTTATAAATAAGAATCAACCAGTGGGTCTTGCGACGGGTAAACAGAGATGACCAGTTTACAGAGGAGTATAGAGTGCAGTGATGTGTCCTGTAAAGAGCATTGGTGGCAAATCTGATGGCCGAATGGTAAAGAACATCTAGCCGCTCGAGAGCACCCTTACCTGCCGATCTATAAATTACGTCTCCGTAATCTAGCATGGGTAGGATGGTCATCTGAATCAGGGTTAGTTTGGCAGCTGGGAGTTAAAGAGGAGCGATTACGATAGAGGAAACCAAGTCTAGATTTAACCTTAGCCTGCAGCTTTGATATGTGCTGAGAGAAGGATACCGTCTAGCCGTACTCCCAAGTACTTGGATGAGGTGACTACCTCAAGCTCTAAACCCTCAGAGGTAGTAATCACACCGGTGGGGAGAGGGGCATTCTTCTTACCAAACCACATGACCTTTGTTTTGGAGGTGTTCAGAACAAGGTTAAGGGCAGAGAAAGCTTGTTGGACACTAAGAAAGCTTTGTTGTAGAGCGTTTAACACAAAATCTGAGGAGGGGCCAACTGAGTATAAGATTGTATCATCTGCATATAAATGGATGAGAGAGCTTCTTACTGCCTGAGCTATGTTGTTGATGTAAATAGAGAAGAGCGTGGGGCCTAGGATGGAGCCTTGGGGTACTCCCTTGGTGACAGGCAGTGGCTGAGACAGCAGATGTTCTGACTTTATACACTGCACTCGTTGAGAGAGGTAGTTAGCAAACCAGGCCAAAGACCCCTCAGAGACACCAATACTCCTTAGCCAGCTGACAAGGATGGAATGTTCTACCGTATCAAAAGCTTTGGCCAAGTCAATAAAAATAGCAGCACAACATCGCTTAGAATCAAGGGCAATGGTGACATCATTTAGGACCTTTAAGGTTGCAGTGACACATCCATAACATGAGCGGAAACCAGATTGCCTACCAGAGAGAATACTTTAGACATCAAGAAAGCCAGTCAGTTGATTATTGACAAGTTTTTCCAACACTTTTGATAAACAGGGAAAGATAGAAATTGGCCTATAACAGTTAGGATGAGCTTGATCTCCCTCTTTAAATAAAGGACGCACCGTGGCTGCCTTCCAAGCAATGGGAACCTCCCCAGAGAGGAGAGACAGGTTAAAGGTCAGAGACAGGCTTGGCGATGATGAGGGGCTGCAACCTTAAAGAAGAAAGGATCTAAACCATCTGACCCAGATGTTTTTTGGGGGTCAAGTTTAAGGAGCTCCTTTAGCACCTCGGACTCAGTGACCGCCTGCAGGGAGAAACTTTGTAGCGGGGCAGGAGAAAAAGAGGGAGGAGCATCTGGGCTAGTCGCATTAGAAGGGCTGGGAGATGAGGAAGTGTTGGACGGGCAAGGAGGCGTGGCTGAGTCAAATAGGAATCCTGACTTAATGAAGTGGTGATTAAAGAGCTCAGCCATGTGCTCCTTGTCAGTGACAACCACATCGTCAACATTAAGGGACATGGGCAGCTGTGAGGAGGAGGGTTTATTCTCCAGGTCTTTCACCGTTTTCCAGAACTTCTTGGAGTTAGACCCAGAGAGAGAGAACTGCTCCTTAAAGTAACTAGGTTTGTCCTTCCGGATAGCCTGAGTGCACTTATATCTCATTTGCCTGAACGAGAGCCAGTCAGCCTGAGTATGCGTGTGCCGAGCCTTTCGCCAAATGGAATTCTTGAGGTGGAGTAACTCTGCCAGATCACAGTCGAACCAGGGGCTGAACCTGTTTTTAATTCTAATTTTCTTTATAGGGGCGTATTTGTTAACAATACCACTAAAAATATCAAAAAAGAAGGTCCAAGTATCTTCGACAGAGGGGATCAAGCTGATTCTATACCACTTTTCAGAGGCCAGGTCATGAAGGAAGGCTGCTCATTCAAGTTTTTTAGCAAGCGTCTATGACAAATCAGGACATGTCATTTCACTGAGCAGCCATTACAAACACAGGCTGTAAAACAGTGATCACCAAGGTCATTACAGAAAACACCAGACTGATACCTATCAGGATTATTTGTGAGGATAACATCAAGGAGAGTAGCCTTTTCTGGGAGTTTGGAGTCATACCTTGTGGGATTGGTAATAATCTGAGAAAGATTTAGGGAGTCCCATTGCTTTAGGACTTGGTCAGGTGGTTTAAGCATGTCCCAGTTTAGGTCACCTAGCAGGACAGATTCAGACTTAGTGTAAGGGGCCAGGAGAGAGCTTAGGGCAGGTAGGGTACAGGCCAGTGGTGTGTAAGAGGCCAGGAGAGAGCTTAGGGCAGGTAGGGTACAGGTCGGTGCTGTGTAAGGGGCCAGGAGAGAGCTTAGGGCAGGTAGGGTACAGGCCGGTGCTGTGTAAGGGGCCAGGAGAGAGCTTAAGGCAGGTAGGGTACAGGCCGGTGCTGATGGTGGACGATAACACCCAGCAACAGTCAACAAAGAGCTATTTGAAAGTGTAATGCTTAAAACCAGCAAATACAATTGTTTGGGGACAGACTTGGTGGAGATAACCGAACACTGAAGGTGTTCCTTGGTAAAGATTGCCACTCCACCACCTTTGGAAGATCTGCCTCGCCTGTGGAAATAGTCTGGATCTGCCTCGCCTGTGGAAATAGTCTGGATCTGCCTCGCCTGTGGAAATAGTCTGGATCTGTCTCGCCTGTGGAAATAGTCTGGATCTGTCTCGCCTGTGGAAATAGTCTGGATCTGCCTCGCCTGTGGAAATAGTCTGGATCTGTCTCGCCTGTGGAAATAGTCTGGATCTGTCTCGCCTGTGGAAATAGTCTGGATCTGCCTCGCCTGTGGAAATAGTCTGGATCTGTCTCGCCTGTGGAAATAGTCTGGATCTGCCTCGCCTTAGGAAATAGTCTGGTTCTGCCTCGCCTGTGGAAATAGTCTGGATCTGTCTCGCCTGTGGAAATAGTCTGGATCTGCCTCGCCTGTGGAAATAGTCTGGATCTGCCTCGCCTATGGAAATAGTCTGGATCTGCCTCGCCTGTGGAAATAGTCTGGATCTGCTTCGCCTGTGGAAATAGTCTGGATCTGCCTCGCCTGTGGAAATAGTCTGGATCTGCCTCGCCTGTGGAAATAGTCTGGATCTGCCTCGCCTGTGGAAATAGTCTGGATCTGCCTCGCCTGTGGAAATAGTCTGGATCTGCCTCGCCTGTGGAAATAGTCTGGATCTGCCTCGCCTGTGGAAATAGTCTGGATCTGCCTCGCCTGTGGAAATAGTCTGGATCTGCCTCGCCTGTGGAAATAGTCTGGATCTGCCTCGCCTGTGGAAATACATCGGCCCCTCTTCCCAAAGGTTACCTCCAGGGGATCCCAGGGAGGGAATACCACATGCCAGGCCGGTCCTTCCAAACCAGAGAAGGGCTTCTACCCTCCCTGGATCTCCTACCCTCCCTGGAGCTCCTACCCTCCCTGGATCTCATACCCTCCCTGGATCTCCTACCCTCCCTGGATCTCCTACCCTCCCTGGAGCTCCTACCCTCCCTGGATCTCCTACCCTCCCTGGATCTCCTACCCTCCCTGGAGCTCCTACCCTCCCTGGAGCTCCTACCCTCCCTGGATCTCCTACCCTCCCTGGATCTCCTACCCTCCCTGGAGCTCCTACCCTC
>NC_059202.1:27844483-27941983 GCF_020615455.1 Coregonus clupeaformis
AATGAGCTGTCGACAGTGGGCATCGCTCTCCAATGAGCTGTCGACATCGCTCTCCAATGAGCTGTCGACAGTGGGCATCGCTCTCCAATGAGCTGTCGACAGTGGGCATCGCTCTCCAATGAGCTGTCGACATCGCTCTCCAATGAGCTGTCGACAGTGGGCATCGCTCTCCAATGAGCTGTCGACATCGCTCTCCAATGAGCTGTCGACATCGCTCTCCAATGAGCTGTCGACAGTGGGCATCGCTCTCCAATGAGCTGTCGACAGTGGGCATCGCTCTCCAATGAGCTGTCGACATCGCTCTCCAATGAGCTGTCGACAGTGGGCATCGCTCTCCAATGAGCTGTCGACAGTGGGCGTCGCTCTCCAATGAGCTATCCTATCGTCATACACCATCACACAGCTATCCTATCGTCATACACCATCACACAGCTATCCTATCATCATACACCATCACACAGCTATCCTATCATCATACACCATCACAACATCCTAAGCGAGCAGAGATCGTTTCATGGTGTTTCGGGATGTCTCAGAGAGAGAGGGGTTTGTATATGTGAGGAATAGGCCGATAGCATCGCTGGACCGTGTCCGCTTGCATTCACAACCAGTGCTGGTTATGTGGTTCTAAACCAAGAGCATCAAATGAGACACAAAGTACACATACCTGTGGAGGTGGAAGGATAATCAGTGAAATAGCACTTCTCTCCTAGCAGAGGATTACGTTGTGTGGTCTGTAGCATAAGCAACCCATAAGACAGTGGTTCCCAACCAGGAGTACTAGGACCCCAGGGGGAACTTGACCTATCCACAGGGGGTACTTGACCTATCCACAGGGGGAACTTGACCTATCCACAGGGGGAACTTGACCTATCCACAGGGGGAACTTGACCTATCCACAGGGGGTACTTGACCTATCCACAGGGGGAACTTGACCTATCCACAGGGGGTACTTGACCTATCCACAGGGAGTACTTGACCTATCCACAGGGAGTACTTGACCTATCCACAGGGAGTACTTGACCTATCCACAGGGGGTAAATGACCTATCCACAGGGGGAACTTGAGAAGACTCATCAGACCATCGGCCTACTGGGAAAATGCACATGAGGGGGTACTTCAGGGGTACTCCGGACAGAGACAAATTCAGTTGATGGTACAGTAACCGAAAAAGGTTGGGAACCACTGCCATAAGGTTACAATGAGTCAAGTCCCCCACACCAAGCCCCTGCCATCCCCCACACCAAGCCCCTGCCATCCCCCACACCAAGCCCCTGCCATCAAGCCCCTGCCATCCCCCACACCAAGCCCCTGCCATCAAGCCCCTACCACCCCCCACACCAAGCCCCTGCCATCAAGCCCCCTGCCATCCCCCAAACCAAGCCCCCTGCCATCCCCCCACACCAAGCCCCTACCATCAAGCCACCTGCCATCCCCCACACCAAGCCCCCTGCCATCCCCCACACCAAGCCCCCTGCCATCCCCCACACCAAGCCCCTGCCATCAAGCCCCTGCCATCCCCCACACCAAGCCCCTGCCATCAAGCCCCCTGCCATCCCCCACACCAAGCCCCCTGCCATCCCCCACACCAAGTCCCCTGCTAACCACTCAGTTAATAAAGTAGAAAGAGGAGGGTGCAATAAGTATTGATTAGGAGAGGAGGATGCCCCCCCAATCTCCATCTCATCTAAGTGGGTCATTTATTTTCGGGTAGAATTGGTTAAGTAAAAGTTTGCCAAGGTTTTACAGTAATTATCTCCATGGATGTATCGCTGTACCCAGCAGGGATCTTTCTGTTATCATCTGTATAATGCATCAGCTCTGTGTTGGAGGGAGCGCCTTCAACATCCCCCCAGTGGATTCGAATAAAAGTTGACGCTGCTCTTTGTTTGGAGCAGAGACATAGAAGTGTCTTTATTTGGCATTGCTGAATCGGAGATTGTTGTAAAATAAGTGTTTCGCCTTTAATTATTTTGGAGTGGTTGGTTTTCTCCCGGTTGGATTGGGAACACCTGGGATGCTTATAGTGGGACACCGCGGCACCATGCCCGGATGGATGACTAGCGCTCCACAGGGAGAAGTACTTTTAAACGGGGAACATGCCATCACACAAAGGTTGAGAAAACAGCTATATCTTTCAATAGAATGAAAGTGAAAAAGTCCACCACTGGATTCACTTGCTGCTTCCCCAAACAAAAGAATGGCGGTATAAACATGATGTCATCAATATCCTTAATGATGGTATAAATATGATGTCATCAATATCCTTAATGGCGGTATAAACATGATGTCATCAATATCCTTAATGATGGTATAAATATGATGTCATCAATATCCTTAATGAGGGTGTAAATATGATGTCATCAATATCCTTAATGGCGGTATAAACATGATGTCATCAATATCCTTAATGGCGGTATAAACATGATGTCATCAATATCCTTAATGATGGTATAAACATGATGTCATCAATATCCTTAATGGCGGTATAAACATGATGTCATCAATATCCTTAATGGCGGTATAAACATGATGTCATCAATATCCTTAATGGCGGTATAAACATGATGTCATCAATATCCTTAATGATGGTATAAACATGATGTCATCAATATCCTTAATGGCGGTATAAACATGATGTCATCAATATCCTTAATGGCGGTATAAATATGATGTCATCAATATCCTTAATGGCGGTATAAACATGATGTCATCAATATCCTTAATGGCGGTATAAACATGATGTCATCAATATCCTTAATGGCGGTATAAACATGATGTCATCAATATCCTTAATGGCGGTATAAACATGATGTCATCAATATCCTTAATGATGGTATAAACATGATGTCATCAATATCCTTAATGGCGGTATAAACATGATGTCATCAATATCCTTAATGATGGTATAAACATGATGTCATCAATATCCTTAATGGCGGTATAAACATGATGTCATCAATATCCTTAATGGCGGTATAAACATGAATGTGTGTCCCAAATGGCACCCTATTCCCTTTGTAGTGCACTACTTTTGACCGTGGCCATTGGGTTCTGGTCTAAAGTAGTGCACTATATAAGGAATAGGGTGCCATTTGGGACGTACGCATACAGTAATGACCTCAGAGAGCACATCTCGTTCCGCACCACGGGCCCGATCATAACTTCGGGCCCGTGGTAACATAACTCGGTTAACCCAGAACTAAACTCTTGCATAATTCGGTCAGATGCTCGATGTTTACGTAGTCTGTCCACGAGGTATTTCAAGTAACACAAATGAGTCATTCCACCGATTCAGTGCCTTTTGAGATGTGTAACTTTCACCTAATTGTAACACTGTCATAAAGAGCACTGTCAAAGGAGACGTGTATGCGGTGAGCGAAGTCAAGCGCAGGACACAGAGCTACTGGCAGACGTACTTTACTAACCAGTAAAAGAACATACAAAACAAAACCTCCTAACAGGGAGGAAAACAAATACACGCATACGAAACAGCAATGCCGACCTTACGGGAAACAAAACAATAACACACAATTTACCAAACGAGAGACAGGGGTAAATATAGGGACTACAATCAAACATAATAGCGAACAGGTGTAAACACTCAAGACTAAACAAGACAAACACCGAAACATTGATCGGCAGCAGCTAGTACTCCGGGGACGACGAACACCGAAGCCTGCCCGAGCAAGGAGGAGGAGCAGCCTCGGCAGAATCCGTGACAGTACCCCCCCCTTGACGCGCGGCTCCAGCCGTGCGCCGACCCCGGCCTCGGGGACGGCCAGGAGGACGCGGAGCAGGGCGAGTCGGATGACTCCGGTGGAAATCCCTCACCAGGGAGGGATCTAGGATGTCCCTCCTAGGGACCCAGCACCGTTCCTCCGGACCGTACCCCTCCCACTCCACGAGATACTGCAGACCCCACCTCCGAGCCAAGCTCCATAGGGCTCGGCTCGGAGGTGCTGGGGGATGGAATGGACGGCCCCAACTCCGGACGTCCGCGGGTAGCCAATAGGGTATCTATGCGAATCGACATGTCCACCAGCTGATCGAAACTTAGGTTGGTGTCCCTGCAGGCCAACTCTCGGCGAACATCCTCCCTTAGGCTGCACCTGTAGTAGTCGATGAGGGCCCTCTCATTCCATCCCGCATTGGCAGCCAGAGTCCGGAAGTCCAGTGCGAATTCCTGCGCGCTCCTCTTCCCCTGTCTGAGGTGGAACAGACACTCACCCGCCGCCTTCCCCTCTGGGGGATGATCGAAAACCACCCTGAAGCGGCGGGAGAACTCCGCATAGCTGACTGTAGCGGCATCTATTCCCCTCCACTCGGCGTTGGCCCACTCCAGTGCCTTGCCGGACAGACAGGAGATGAGGGCGGAAACGCTCTCGTATCCCAAGGGCGCCGGGTGGATGGTTGCCAGGTAGAGTTCCACTTGGAGCAGGAAACCCTGACACCCGGCCGCGGTGCCATCATAAGCCCTCGGGAGCGAGAGCCGAATCCCACTGGACTCCGGAGGTGAAACGATGGGTATGGCTGATGGTGGTGGTATCGTTGGAGGAGGTGTGGGCAAACCTCCTCTCTCCCATCGCCTCAAGGTGTTCATCACCCCTTCCATGGCGGTGCCAAGATCCTGGATCATGGCCGCTTGTTGGATAACGCGCTCCTCCAGTGATCCCGTTGGCACCGCCGATCCTGCTGACTCCATGAGTGGTGTGTTGTTCTGTCAAAGGTGACGTGTATGCGGTGAGTGAAGTCAAGCGCAGGACACAGAGCTACTGGCAGACGTACTTTACTAACCAGTAAAAGAACATACAAAACAAAACCTCCTAACAGGGAGGAAAACAAATACACGCATACGAAACAGCAATGCCGACCTTACGGGAAACAAAACAATAACACACAATTTACCAAACGAGAGACAGGGGTAAATATAGGGACTACAATCAAACATAATAGCGAACAGGTGTAAACACTCAAGACTAAACAAGACAAACACCGAAACATCGATCGGCAGCAGCTAGTACTCCGGGGACGACGAACGCCGAAGGCTGCCCGAGCAAGGAGGAGGAGCAGCCTCGGCAGAATCCGTGACAAGCACATGTTCAACTTGATAAAAAATATGTTTTCCATCTCAAGAGGTTAAATAAAACATGACTACAACAGGTGCCAAATAAAGTAACAGGGTTGACCGTAACAGGGTTGACCATCACAGGGGTGACCGTAAATCTGGTTGACGACAGGGTTGATGATTTCTTCTTAAAAACCTTGTGACAGGGAGAATAGAAGCTTGTGAAAATTATATTTAAAGTAATAGTTTCACCATATTAAAACTTGAGTTCAGTTCTAATAACAGGGTGAGGGACAGACGTAAAATGAATCACATGACATAAATAAATAGTCTTCAGAAACGACTTTGTCAAAGCAACAAAATAAGCAGGGCTTTAAAACGACGGTGAAACTTTGAGAAATGTTGGGATTAAGAGCATTAAAATGTTCCTAAAAATTACACGGGTTGAGGGAGGGACACGTCAAAATGTGATTTATTGAATTCTCCATGTGATCTATGTTGAAGGGCACTTTAATATGACAGGCTTTTCAATTCAATATTAGTGCACAATAAAAGGCAATCTTTTCCTGGAATTTAGATTTTTACAAAATAAAAGTTTAGGTAACCTATAATCAATATCCAAATAAATCTAAAATACTTCCTCAACTTATTTTTCAATACTTAGCACTCTCTCTGAATACTTTCTGACATTAACGTTGACCCAAATAATAATTTAGTAACGGAAATAGTAATAATTTGTTAGTCAAACATTATTAGTGGTGCGGGGGAGTCGTCCCTCTGGCTTGTAAAATACGGAGGTCATTTGACTTGTGTGGAATTGGAATCAGGTGACCTCCGTAGATACAGCCTCCAAGCTTTTGTTGTAAAAAAAAAAATGTATTTTTACACGACAGTAGGTTCAAGATGGTCATCGTCGCCATTACTGTAGGTAGATTGTTGTGTGGTGTGCTAAAGGTTATAACCTATGGACTCCGCTCTACCGCGACACGATGAGGCAACACAGAGAGAGGCTGAGCGGATAGACAGTAGCTATTTATGGAACTACTCTTTTCCTGTCTTCACTTGTCTTACCTACCTCTTGGGCACGCTCGTTACAAAGAGAAAGTATCAAAACGTCTTTATTTTGTTTTGGATGTGTGTGTGTGTGTGGGGGCTTAGAATGATATATAGTGATATCTATGTTACTTTTAGTTTCATTGTGTTACTTTTAATTTATACAACTGTGTCAAACATTTCATTGTAGAATAGATTATAGACATTCTGTAAATATATCGCATATTTTATGAGATTGCGTTGGATTATAAAGACCTTTCTGAACTGAAAGGGAAGTGATAGGACTCCTGATCCTCTTGTCCTTCTGGAGGTTATTTCCTGCCCTGGATCTTGCCATTGTCATTTTAAAAAATTACAACCACACCCTTTAATAATAATAATAATAATAATAATAATAATAATAATAATAATATGCCATTTAGCAGACGCTTTTATCCAAAGCGATTTACAGTCATGTGTGCATACATTTTTAACGTATGGGTGGTCCCGGGGATCGAACCCACTACCCTTGGCGTTACAAGCGCCGTGCTCTACCAGCTGAGCTACAGAGGACTTTAAAACGTTACGCTTTGGCTCTATTATGACCACTTGACTAAATTTCAGAACAACATTCATCCTCACCTCGGTGGTCTATGCACCACACATACCTTGTTTTGAGACTAATCTGATTCCAGATGTTTACATACGTCACCTTGTCTCCCCAGCCCAGCAGATGCTCCTCCTGTGCCAGGGAGTGAACCGGAGGAGAGACGAGGCAGCAGGACAGTCCATGATGTGGAGCCACCACAAACACAGCTACCCAGGTGGACTAAAGAGTCATAGCATGGTCCCAGGCCCAGTTTGTGCTATCATGTTTGGTATGACTGGCAAGGAGTGACATGAAGGCACAAACAGACTGGTGCCCAGGTTAATAGAGTCCTCCTACCACACTCATTAAAACCCAGGTCCCCAAACTACATTCAGCAATATGTAAATAAGACACTTCATATAGTGACCAGACACTAAGACACTTCATATAGTGACCGGACACTAAGACACTTCATATAGTGACCGGACACTAAGACACTTCATATAGTGACCGGACACTAAGACACTTCATATAGTGACCGGACACTAAGACACTTCATATAGTGACCAGACACTAAGACACTTCATATAGTGACCAGACACTAAGACACTTCATATAGTGACCAGACACTAAGACACTTCATATAGTGACCAGACACTAAGACACTTCATATAGTGACCGGACACTAAGACACTTCATATAGTGACCGGACACTAAGACACTTCATATAGTGACCAGACACTAAGACACTTCATATAGTGACCGGACACTAAGACACTTCATATAGTGACCAGACACTAAGACACTTCATATAGTGACCAGACACTAAGACACTTCATATAGTGACCGGACACTAAGACACTTCATATAGTGACCAAAAAGAGATACTTAGAGTATCATCACTATGATATACTGTAGTAAATATAGTATCATCACTATGATATACTGTAGTAAATATAGTATCATCACTATGATATACTGTAGTAAATATAGTATCATCACTAGGATATACTGTAGTAAATATAGTATCATCACTAGGATATACTGTAGTAAATATAGTATCATCACTAGGATATACTGTAGTAAATATAGTATCATCACTATGATATACTGTAGTAAATATAGTATCATCACTATGATATACTGTAGTAAATATAGTATCATCACTATGATATACTGTAGTAAATATAGTATCATCACTATGATATACTGTAGTAAATATAGTATCATCACTATGATATACTGTAGTAAATATAGTATCATCACTATGATATACTGTAGTAAATATAGTATCATCACTATGATATACTGTAGTAAATATAGTATCATCACTATGATATACTGTAGTAAATATAGTATCATCACTATGATATACTATAGTAAATATAGTATCATCACTAGGATATACTGTAGTAAATATAGTATCATCACTAGGATATACTGTAGTAAATATAGTATCATCACTATGATATACTGTAGTAAATATAGTATCATCACTATGATATACTGTAGTAAATATAGTATCATCACTAGGATATACTGTAGTAAATATAGTATCATCACTATGATATACTGTAGTAAATATAGTATCATCACTATGATATACTGTAGTAAATATAGTATCATCACTATGATATACTGTAGTAAATATAGTATCATCACTATGATATACTGTAGTAAATATAGTATCATCACTATGATATACTGTAGTAAATATAGTATCATCACTAGGATATACTGTGGTAAATATAGTATCATCACTAGGATATACTGTAGTAAATATAGTATCATCACTAGGATATACTGTGGTAAATATAGTATCATCACTATGATATACTGTAGTAAATATAGTATCATCACTAGGATATACTGTAGTAAATATAGTATCATCACTAGGATATACTGTAGTAAATATAGTATCATCACTAGGATATACTGTAGTAAATATAGTATCATCACTATGATATACTGTAGTAAATATAGTATCATCACTAGGATATACTGTAGTAAATATAGTATCACTAGGATATAATGTAGTAAATATAGTATCATCACTAGGATATACTGTAGTAAATATAGTATCATCACTAGGATATACTGTAGTAAATATAGTACCATCACTAGGATATACTGTAGTAAATAGAGATATACTGTAATAAATAGAGATATACTGTAGGAAATAGAGCATCATCACAGTCATGGACGGACTGTGACCAGAAATCAGCCCATTTTCTTTCTTGAAAATCCAATGATTAGCCAAATGGTTCCAGGTGCTCTGTATAGGGAATAGGGCCTACTGTAGTAAACAGAGTACCCTGGTCAACAGTAGTGCACTATATAGGGAATAGGGTGCCATTTGTGCCATAGATATGATAGAGTATAATCACAGTGCTGAGGGCTGCATACCGAACAACCCGCAAATACTGCCCAAAAAAACCCACTCCCAGCCCCCAAAAAACAGCAACACACTCCATAATCTCTGTTGCCTTCTGGTACAGCAACTCTCCGTTTGCTTTAGAGGATGTTGCGTTGTCCCCTCCACACATGATTAAGACAAACCAAGAAGGAAAAGTAAAGAAGAAAGTATTTAGTCGTCAGTCAGTATTGATACTTTTATACGGCACATGCTGGAACTAACAAAAACATCCGAAGGAACACATTTATAAAGTTCTGTTTTTTATTTGTTTTATTCCAAACATACATTTTCCAATTCTAAGAGTGTGTAAAGCAACATAAAAATGATTATATATATATATAATTGATTAAATAGCCTACATAAATATCACACTTAAATTGTCCTCCATACATTGGCAAACACCTTATAGGCTACTTTTCTCTTACTTTAAAAGTACTTTCTTAAAATAAACGTTTTAATGCTATATCAATTGCACACAAAAAAAAATGTGAACGGGTTAAGGTTACAAGTGTATAAAAACGAACCTCCCTCTATTTGCTCAGACAGACAGACAGACAGACAGGTAGGCCAGACAGACAGACAGATCACTAGGAGTATAAATATCCTCATAGAAATAGCTCAAACATTACAAGTTCATTACAGAAATGGCAACGCGATGAACGCCCTTCACGCAAAGTTCGTTACGGTTAGGCTAGTATTGTCAAGCGCCGGGTTACTGTAAAGCACTTTGTGACCACTGTTAATGTAAAAATGAGTTTATAAAATAAATTGTTATTTCGCGGTTATGTCTATTTGTAAACAGATAATGAACAAATAATACAAAGTCACCTAAAATAGACTTAAGGGGAGATGATTTTATAAAACCGAGTATTAGATTTGATATCATAAAGCATTATATTCTGTGAAAATGGGCCCATAGGTATTTTCTTTAGGCCTAACTTCAATAACCCCATGTTCATCATTCAAATGGGAACTTAAAATATAAAGGTGACACACAAGGTTTACTATAATGCACCATGCATGACGCAGTAGCCTGTATTTGAAAGCTGCACGTCTGTTCAACAAAGGCAAGTCTTATTTCGACATGCATTGAGCCAGGCGCATTTAATTTTAATATCCACTTACACGTTGCACACGTGATATAATTTGGGGGCTATCCGGGCTACTGTCTGTTTGACGTGTAGGCCACAATTCATCCCACAGGCGACTGCATGGCAAGTTGATGCAATGATGATTCTCGGTCCATTGTAAAGCTTAGGGCCTTTAACTTCAGATCAACCGTAAATTATTTGCAGTGTTAGATCCACATCAAAATAGTATTTAAATTCCCCTTTAAACAAATACATTCCACGAGTAGGCTATTAGAGTTGCCTAAAAAGTCACCTTCTGAGAGAGCAGTTCATTGCGCTTATTTAGGAGCGCTAGAGTTCATGGCATTAAGAGGTTTGAAATTCAGGGTTGGCCTCGGCCTTGACTCAACGACCTGAGTGGTTCACACTTCAAACAGTGTGCTAACTGGTTAGATTCTCTCTGATTTGGACTAAGAACAAATGAGCAATGAAATATTTGTCCGTTAGAATAATAGCCTAATATTAGTCTAAAAGCAGTCGATAAACGTTTTAGCGCTTTGCGGGGTTAAGAATGTTGGCCCATGGCCTTGAAGTTTTAATATGCTGCAGGTAGAAGAAGTGTCTGTGTATTATTCCTTCTTTTAAAATTGATAGGCTGTCCTAATTGCAGCCTATTTGTCTTTATTAATTTGAAGGCTAATAAGAGTTTTAAAGGGGATGTAGACTCATTTTGTGTTGCATTAAAGAATGCCTTATACTCATGTTATTCCAATACTATGCTTAGCGTTTTTCATTCGCAATTTGAACATCTCTGGTTAGATTACACTCTACGTAATAGAGTTTTGGAAGTTTGCTGTAGGTTGTATTGGCTGCTGACGGATGTCAGAGAGAGAGCGAAAATAGTTAATGCATTGCATAGCAGCGGACGGCAGCGATTATATAGGACAAACTGTATAGCATTGAACCAGTTGTTAGCCTATAGAGGTTATGGTCAATCTGAACGCAATAACCTAAATTACTAAACAAATGTCACCGATTATAAAACGGCCAGTATACCAAAGCTTTTCTTATATCAAAGGGATCATTTTTTAAAAATCACCAATAGGAAGAAGTCCGATTACAATAATTATTTTCTATTGATTAAATGACATTATAGGCTACTTATTGCATCCACAACAGAAGGCGTTATGCTCTCTATGATGCGCAAATTGCCCGTTTCTATTAGATTCAAGCTATTTATCACAGCAAATAGGCTAACATCACAGCTTCCTTCTCACACTGTAGGCTACCACCGTGACAAACATATAGTCAGATAAACCTGCCATAACAGTCAGCCTCAAAGGCAACAAAAAGGCTACAGCAATGGAGAATGCCGGTGATTAAGAGAGTTTTCAAGCAAAATGTCTTTGGTTCACAAATATAATCTCATCCCAAACAAACCCTTGTGATGATTTGCCAGCAGTCCATAGCTGTGAAGGTAGAAACTGGGGGGTTTAAAAATGAATATTCTCTGCAGGAGAAGCAAAAACAAAAATTACATAATATCACAACAAATCGGCCTATGCAACGCGTGTCCGTGTGAATAAGCAGTCTGGTTCGGTTCTGTGTCGGTAATAAAGGGAAAGGCGACGAACGGACACTTCGCTTATGTCACGGAATAGCAAATTAGTTGTGAGAATTTAGGGGCTGGGCTAAGAGGCATGGGTGACGTAGGCAACTCTTCTGCCCATGTGACCATCTAGGTCTGGGAGAATCCAAACGTAGGGGGCATAAAAAAACACCACTCCATTTCTCTTAAAATATAGAAAAATAGTACAAAATGTGCAATAATTTAAGTTTGCTTTTGTAATACACTTGTTGCATTAACTCATGGTGTATAATACGCACGGAAATCTAAATCTCAGAAAGATGATTTCTCAGAAAGCATTAAAACCTGACTCTCCCCTGCCCTCGGAAAGTGGTATCGCCACAAGCTCAAATTCTGAGAATTGAGCTCTTCAGATTCTTAGAACTGGGGGTTCTTAGAAGTGGTGATGCAAGAAGTTTCTAGGAAAGCAATATCAGGTGATTTTTTAAAAAATTCGTTTTTTCCCGATGTAATTTGGCGCGAAGTTATGCTCTTCGTTGCAGGTGATGGTGTAGCGCTGGCTGTGTTTCTGAATGTGTTTTATCATGTAAACCTAAGTGATTTGAAGGTGTTTGGTGGACTGTTTTGAGCGCACCGTTCAGCGGGGTGACAGTACTCTTGACAGATCTGCTTCTAAAATGTTCTGCTGTCTTCACGGCTCTCGGTTCGCCTTGTGTCGCTTTGACAGGAGAGGCTTTTTGTTACTGTACTGTGCTGATCACAAAACAGTAATGACATTACGTGGTTATTCTGTTAGACTTGACTAGTGTGCTGTACTGCTAATAATGAACAAGGAGTTCAGTTTAACTAAATGCTGCCTTCTTAATTCTAAGCAAAACTTAGTTTAGATTTTTGTGTATTAATACTAATATCAGCGGTGTTGCACAGAAATTATTTCAGTGTTTATTATAACGTGATTCACATCGGCATAACAAAGTAACTTGCACAGTGTGTTGTGGCAGAGGGGCAGGGGTAGATGTGTCAGTGGTGTTATGCTACAGTGGGTTGGGGAAGAGGGGCAGGGGTAGGTGTGTCAGGGGTGTTATGCTACAGTGTGTTGTGGCAGAGGGGCAGGGGTAGGTGTCAGTAGTGGTATGCTACATTGTTTTAGAAATCCAGACAGTCTTGGAGGAAAATAATCAAATCGATCTGGTTGCACGAGATATTAATCGTCTTGTCTCGTCGTTATCACCCCATCCACCACACACACGCCTACCTCACGGAAATATAGTTCGGAGCTTTCCACAGCCTAGTTTACGTGCACAAGTTTGTACCTGCGTGCTATCTGTCTGGGGCCAGGGATGGTTGACTTTTGGCAACCTGACAGGAAAACTGTACAATGTCGCAGTTATAGTATTTCAATGATTAACAGATACAATGTTGCAGTAATTGAATGCTTAGAAGATACAATGTTGCCGCATTATAATTTATTTGTTTGCTAAGCTTCCACGCAAGAAGTCTGATTTTTAAAAAACAGTGTAGTTAAGTGTCCGAAAGTAGAAACTTTGGATCTCTTATTCATCTGTGAATTTGACTGAAAAGTGAATAACCGAAAATACATTTTGAGAATTGGAAAATATTAAAGCAATAGTCATAGGTGGGTTCCAGCCTCTGTTGAACGTTGACAAAAAAGCCTGTTTACTTGTATACATGATCTTTTTAAAATGTATTTCGGGTGGTGTCGAGTGGCAGCCTAAGACTTGTCACGGAGTCAGAGTGATACTACTTGTCCAATGTGTTTGCGTGTTATTGAACGGGCTGGTTCAACGTGCTATTCCACGTCAAGAAACTGTCCGTTTAAAAACATTTATTACATTGGGTTGGACGGACAAAATGAGGTAATACTAGTAAATTAGGCTACCCGTTAGAAAGCGGACTGTAGCCCAAACAAACAAACTATGACAAGTGTTCTCAAAATATGCTCAAGTCTTCTGCCATAACGTGCGTTGCAATTAAATGATCTTATTGCCATAACACAGCGTTTCCTAAACTCGGTCTTTGGGACCCCCCTGGGTGCACGTTTTGGTTGTTGCCCTGGGCACTACACACCTCATTCAAACAATAAGAACTTGATGATTAGTTGATTATTTGAATAAGCTGTGTAGTACCAGGGCAACAACGAAAACGTGCACCCTTGGGGTCCCAAATACCAAGTTTGGGAAACCCTGCCATAACGTGTTATCGTGCGCCTCCTGACTACCCGCTATTTATATTGCGGAAGAACACACATATACATTTCTAGGCTAGCTTTATATATTGAGGATATCTTGTGGTAGGAATTTAAAGTATCATATTTTAAAATTCATGGAGCAGTTTGCAGTTTAATCTACCTTTTGATTGCTTTAAAATATTTAAGTGTAGTTTTAATGTATTATTATTATTAATAATGATAATCAATCATTCAGACATCCTCTATCAGTGCACAGTAAAGTTAAATCTGCCAACTTTTGTCTGGAGCATTCACAAAAGTTTGACATGCTCAAAGAAAGGTTGTCTCCATCCCAGATTATTTGTGATTTAAATGAAGTGGTACGGTTGTTTTATTAACGAGATCGCGGGAAAATGTAACTCTTTGGAGTGTGGTGTTGGTTCGGATGGAAAATAATCAAGTTCGAATCCGATACAGAATGTTCAATACGTCAGAAGTGCCCCGATGACGTCACACACGATATACATTTACATTACATTTTAGTCATTTAGCAGACGCTCTTATCCAGAGCGACTTACAGTTAGTGAATACATATTTTTTTTATACTGGCCCCCCGTGGGAAACGAACCCACAACCCTGGCGTTGCAAACGCCATGCTCTACCAACTGAGCTACATCCCTGCCGGCCATTCCCTCCCCTACCCTGGACGACGCTGGGCCAATTGTGCGCCGCCCATGAGTCTCCCGGTCGCGGCCGGCTGCGACAGAGCCTGGATTCGAACCAGGATCTAGTGGCACAGTTAGCACTGCGATGCAGTGCCTTAGACCACTGCGCCACTCAGGAGCTATCATTTAAAGACACGTTTAAAGACACGTCGCCTTATAATTTGTCATAGCCCGTGTGTCAACCAGTCAGGTGTATTTTGATGTATGGTGTAGTATACTGTATTCTTGGGAAGAAGTAGCCTACACCTGGTGTTTTGCATTTCTCAACTATATCATGAACTGTTCTGTTTCCATGCTGAATGTGACAATGTTGCTATGTGACATTAAATTATGGGCTGCCACATAACCATAGGCTATGACTGTCTTTGTGACTGCCGAATGCAGGCCTATACTTTTTGAATAAGGGTTCAGGCTATCATTCATCCTCGATATTCATGTTTGAGTGCCAACAATAACGAAATCAAGTGTTCTCCCACTTTCTGAACAGAAAATGTTACTTGAATGCTCCATACTTTATGCTGTTCAATGCCGCCGCCTACTGGCTGCAAACCTCTACTGCAATCACTGATATGGTGAGAAGCGATGAGTGCAATTTTCCTATATTAAAATAAGCACCATATTAAAAGAGCTCGATGCACTCAGCCTTCCTGCCATGGTTTCCCGTGTATATCTTAATGTGTCTCATTAAACTAGTGCCTTGGGACCAGGGCTCTCATACCCTGTAGATGTTTGCTCCAACCTCAGTTGTAACTAACCTGATTTTTCATTTGATCAATCAGGTGCACTAGAATAGGGTTGGTGCAATAACCTACAGAAGGGTAGCTCTCCAGGAACAGGGATGGAGAGCCCTGCAGTTTGAACCATATTCCACCGGTTTTCACCTCCCAAAATACCAAGTATTTTATGAATAACCAGTATCGGAGCCGTATATAACCCTATTGTATGTATGTCCGTGGCTCTGACCAGAGGAATTTATTTTTATTTTTCCAGAGCTCGACAAAATGGCTTGCACAGCAGACAGCTGCATCCAGTTCACGCGTCACGCCAGCGACGTGCTGCTGAACCTCAACCGGCTGCGTAGCCGGGACATTCTCACGGACGTGGCCATCCTGGTCAACAGACAGCAGTTCCGCGCTCACAAGACTGTCCTCATGGCCTGCAGGTGTGTTGACTCCAGGTTCTAGTATGGGTACCAGTCTTGTTTGTGCCATCATGTCAGTCCTTGTCATGCCAAACAGATCTGGGACCACTTTTTTTTTTTTCCCCCACTTACAGTCACTCTTTGAGCCCAGTTTGCATGTTGCTGTTCTGTACATGGCAATGATACTTTAAAGGCCCTTTCCTCCCTCTTGCACCCTCCTGCTCTCTTGCTGTCTCTCTCGATCTGTCTGTGTGTGTGTTCCTCTGCCCCCCAAGTGATCTGCCAAGTCGCAGTTAGTTTGTTACTGTTCTGGGCCCGGTTTCCCGATCGCGATTGTAACTTAGGCTTACTAGTGTTTAAAAAAAAAAAAAAGATTCATCTTTCCAGCAACGGCCAAAGATGTTACGTGCGTTTCCCCAAAACACCACGCGGAGAGAACGTTCTCTAAGTGCGTCGTTGAGGCATGTTGATATTGGGAGGATCGACAGGAAGCATCTCGGATCAGAGTTCTCCCTTTCCAGTCTTACCTTAACATTAGAATTATTCCACAACACTGACGACGGATCAGCTCCTAGATATTATCACCCGTGGCAAAAAATATTGAGGCTGCTTATTCTAATGCTTACCCTATAATAATGCACTAAATCAAGACTTGGCGCATATGAACACACACGCACTTATTTGCTGCTTCTACTTTATTTGACTAATTATTATCTATCCTGATTATCTATCCACTTTACCCTGCCTTCATGTACATATCTACCTCAAATACCTAGTACCTCTGCACATTGATCTGGTACTGGTACTCCCTGTACAGTGAGGGGAAAAAAGTATTTGATCCCCTGCTGATTTTGTACGTTTGCCCACTGACAAAGACATGATCAGTCTATAATTTTATTGGTAGGTTTATTTGAACAGTGAGAGACAGAATAACAACAAAAAAATACAGAAAAACGCATGTCAAAAATGTTATAAATTGATTTTGCATTTTAATGAGGGAAATAAGTATTTGACCCCTCTGCAAAACATGACTTAGTACTTGGTGGCAAAACCCTTGTTGGCAATCACAGAGGTCAGACGTTTCTTGTAGTTGGCCACCAGGTTTGCACACATCTCAGGAGGGATTTTGTTCCACTCCTCTTTGCAGATCTTCTCCAAGTCATTAAGGTTTTGAGGCTGACATTTGGCAACTCGAACCTTCAGCTCCCTCCACAGATTTTCTATGGGATTAAGGCTAGGCCACTCCAGGACCTTAATGTGCTTCTTCTTGAACCACTCCTTTGTTGCCTTGGCCGTGTGTTTTGGGTCATTGTCATGCTGGAATACCCATCCACGACCCATTTTCAATGCCCTGGCTGAGGGAAGGAGGTTCTCACCCAAGATTTGACGGTCCATCGTCCTTTTGATGCGGTGAAGTTGTCCTGTCCCCTTAGCAGAAAAACACCCCCAAAGCATAAGGTTTCCACCTCCATGTTTGACAGTGGGGATGCTGTTCTTGGGGTCATAGGCAGCATTCCTCCTCCTCCAAACATGGCGAGTTGAGTTGATGCCAAAGAGCTCAATTTTGGTCTCATCTGACCACAACACTTTCACCCAGTTCTCCTCTGAATCATTCAGATGTTCATCGGCAAACTTCAGATGGGCCTGTATATGTGCTTTCTTGAGCAGGGGGACCTGCAGGATTTCAGTCCTTCACGGCGTAGTGTTTTACCAATTGTTTTCTTGGTGACTATGGTCCCAGCTGCCTTGAGATAATTGACAAGATCCTCCCGTGTAGTTCTGGGCTGAATCCTCACCGTTCTCATGATCATTGCAACTCCACGAGGTGAGATCTTGCATGGAGCCCCAGGCCGAGGGAGATTGACAGTTATTTGGTGTTTCTTCCATTTGCGAATAATCGCACCAACTGTTGTCATCTTCTCACCAAGCTGCTTGGCGATGGTCTTGTAGCCCATTCCAGCCTTGTGTAGGTCTACAATCTTGTCCCTGACATCCTTGGAGAGCTCTTTGGTCTTGGCCATGGTGGAGAGTTTGGAATCTGATTGATTGCTTCTGTGGACAGGTGTCTTTTATACAGGTTCAAACTGAGATTAGGAGCACTCCCTTTAAGAGTGTGCTCCTAATCTCAGCTCGTTACCTGAATAAAAGACACCTGGGAGCCAGAAACCTTTCTGATTGAGAGGGGGTCATACTTATTTCCCTCATTAAAATGCAAATCAATTTATAACATTTTTGACATGCATTTTTCTGGATTTTTTTTGTTCTTGTTTTGTTCTGTCTCTCACTGTTCAAATAAACCTACCATTAAAAGTATAGACTGATAATTTCTTTGTCAGTGGGCAAACGTACAAAATCAGCAGGGGATCAAATACTTTTTTCCCTCACTGTGTATAGCTCCACATTGATCTGGTACTGGTACTCCCTGTGTATAGCTCCACATTGATCTGGTCCTGGTACTCCCTGTATATAGCTCCACATTGATCTGGTACTGGTACTCCCTGTATATAGCTCCACATTGATCTGGTACTGGTACTTCCTGTATTAGGGATGTCCCTGACAAAAAAAATCTTGGTCGACCGAAAGTCGTCTGTTCTTTCGACCAATCAACTGGTCTAATTTTTAAAATGTGTATTTTTCAATATACAGTTGAAGTCGGAAGTTTACATACACTTTTAGGTTGGAGTCATTAAAACTCCACAAGTCTGGTTCATCCTTGGGGGCAATTTCCAAACGCCTGAAGGTACCACGTTCATCTGTACAAACAATAGTACGCAAGTATAAACACCATGGGACCACGCAGCCGTCATACCGCTGAGGAAGGAGACGCGTTCTGTCTCCTAGAGATGAATGTACTTTGGTGCGAAAAGTGCAAATCAATCCCAGAACAACAGCAAAGGAGGACCTTGTGAAGATGCTGGAGGAAACAGTTACAAAAGTATCTATATCCACAGTAAAACAAGTCCTATATCGACATAACCTGAAAGGCCACTCGGCAAGGAAGAACCCACTGCTCCAAAACCGCCATAAAAAAGCCAGACTACGGTTTGCAACTGCACATGGGGACAAAGATCGTACTTTTTGGAGAAATGTCCTCTGGTCTGATGAAACAAAAATAGAACTGTTTGGCCATAATGACCATCATTATGTTTGGAGGAAAAAGAGGGTAGCTTGCAAGACGAAGAACACCATCCCAACCGTGAAGCACGGGGGTGGCAGCATCATGCTGTGGGGGTGCTTTGCTGCAGGAGGGACTGGTGCACTTCACAAAATAGATGGCATCATGAGGAAGGAAAATGATGTGGATATATTGAAGCAACATCTCAAGACATCAGTCTGGAAGTTAAAGCTTGGTCACAAATGGGTTTTCCAAATGGACAATGACCCCAAGCATACTTCCAAAGTTGTGGCAAAATGGCTTAAGGACAACAAAGTCAAGGTATTGGAGTGGCCATCACAAAGCCCTGACCTCAATCCTATAGAAAATGTGTGGATAGAACTGAAAAGGTGTGTGCGAGCAAGGAGGCCTACAAACCTGACTCAGTTACACCAGCTCTGTCAGGAGGAATGGGCCAAAATTCACCCAACTTATTGTGGGAAGCTTGTGGAAGGCTACCCGACACGTTTGACCCAAGTTAAACAATTTAAAGGCAATGCTACCAAATACTAATTGAGTGTATGTAAACTTCTGTACGTACCTACATTCCTACTGAAATGAAAACAATTGAAACGCAAAACAAAAACAATTTTAAGTTGTACAACTTATCTTGTCGCTTCTTCCAAGCTCTGGAAATAAAATTTCCAACCAGGATCCCTTATATTCTGAATAGCCATTCAAGTTTTTCTTCAGTACTACTACAGAATAGTTCCGTTTCTTTTGTTGTTGCTTTAAAAAAAAAAAAAAAGGTTTCTCTTAAATCATGAAGTACAGTAAAATAAAGTGCAGTTAATTCTTGTTCCTCTAAATCAGACTCATCTAAATCAGACTCATCTAAATCAGACTCATCTAAATCTGACTCTACATAGCCACCCTTGGTCTGTAGCTCAGCTGGTAGAGCACGGCGCTTGTAACGCCAGGGTAGTGGGTTCGATCCCCGGGACCACCCATACGTAAAAATGTATGCACGCATGACTGTAAGTCTCTTTGGATAAAAGCGTCTGCTAAATGGCATATTATATTCCATATTATAAATCAGACTCTACATAGCCACTCTTGTTCATCTACGGCGTTGAATCTCCCTACTTCTATAACCAGAGGCAGTATCCCGGTTCTCAATACAAGGATATTAGAATGATTGTTAGGTGATGGGGTTCTAGAGCATAGGTGTTTTTTTTGTTTGTTTTTTTGGTTAGAAGTTTTGAGTTGACACATTTTGTTCTTGGTAGGTAAGGGTTAACTTGTGTTTTTGGTAGGTAAGGGTTAACTTGTGTTTTTGGTAGGTACGGGTTAACTTGTGTTCTGATCATCTTGACATTGCATCATAACTTGTTTTCTAAATGTGTTGTAGATCAAATTGATTATGTGTTCCAAGGGGTAATTGTGTGTTTTTATTCCAGTTTTAAACCTCTGGCATGTCGATCACACGGTTCCATAACCTAATCATTTCAAGCCTCTGCCTTCTTCCCAACCCATATCTCATTGAATAGCAAGCTTGGGGAAAGGAAACATCTTATGGCTCTGTTTTGAATAGTTAGCTCAAAACGGAGCCCTGTTTTAGATAAAATATTTCATTATTAGGTCTATTCTCCCAATTTCACACATTTCCGACATACAGTGAGGGGGAAAAAAGTATTTGATCCCCTGCTGATTTTGTACGTTTGCCCACTGACAAAGAAATGATCAGTCTATACTTTTAATGGTAGGTTTATTTGAACAGTGAGAGACAGAATAACAACAACAAAATCCAGAAAAACACATGTCAAAAATGTTATAAATTGATTTGCATTTTAATGAGGGAAATAAGTATTTGACCCCCTCTCAATCAGAAAGATTTCTGGCTCCCAGGTGTCTTTTTATACAGGTAATGAGCTGAGATTAGGAGCACACCCTTAAAGGGAGTGCTCCTAATCTCAGCTTGTTACCTGTATAAAAGACACCTGTCCACAGAAGCAATCAATCAGATTCCAAACTCTCCACCATGACCAAGACCAAAGAGCTCTCCAAGGATGTCAGGGACAAGATTGTAGACCTATACAAGGCTGGAATGGGCTACAAGACCATCGCCAAGCAGCTTGGTGAGAAGGTGACAACAGTTGGTGCGATTATTCGCAAATGGAAGAAACACAATAACTGTCAATCTCCCTCGGCCTGGGGCTCCATGCAAGATCTCACCTTGTGGAGTTGCAATGATCATGAGAACGGTGAGGAATCAGCCCAGAACTACACAGGAGGATCTTGTCAATGATCTCAAGGCAGCTGGGACCATAGTCACCAAGAAAACAATTGGTAATACACTACGCTGTGAAGGACTGAAATCCTGCAGCGCCCGCAAGGTCCCCCTGCTCAAGAAAGCACATATACAGGGCCGTCTGAAGTTTTCCAATGAACATCTGAATGACTCAGAGGAGAACTTGGTGAAAGTGTTGTGGTCAGATGAGACCAAAATGGAGCTCTTTGGCATCAACTCAACTCACCATGTTTGGAGGAGGAGGAATGCTGCCTATGACCCCAAGAACACCATCCCCACCGTCAAACATGGAGGTGGAAACCTTATGCTTTGGGGGTGTTTTTCTGCTAAGGGGACAGGACAACTTAACCGCATCAAAGGGACGATGGACGGGGCCATGTACCATCAAATCTTGGTTTGAGAACCTCCTTCCCTCAGCCAGGGCATTGAAAATGGGTCGTGGATGGGTATTCCAGCATGACAATGACCCAAAACACACGGCCAAGGCAACAAAGGAGTGGCTCAAGAAGCACATTAAGGTCCTGGAGTGGCCTAGCCAGTCTCCAGACCTTAATCCCATAGAAAATCTGTGCAGGGAGCTGAAGGTTCGAGTTGCCAAACGTCAGCCTCAACCTTAATGACTTGGAGAAGATCTGCAAAGAGGAGTGGGACAAAATCCCTCCTGAGATGTGTGCAAACCTGGTGGCCAACTACAAGAAACGTCTGACCTCTGTGATTGCCAACAAGGGTTTTGCCACCAAGTACTAAGTCATGTTTTGCAGAGGGGGTCAAATACTTATTTCCCTCATTAAAATGCTAATCAATTTATAACATTTTTGACATGCGTTTTTATGGATCTTTTTGTTGTTATTCTGTCTCTCACTGTTCAAATAAACCTACCATTAAAATTATAGACTGATCATGTCTTTGTCAGTGGGCAAACATACAAAATCAGCAGGGGATCAAATACTTTTTTCCCCCTCACTGTACATTTATATATTCCCAATTTTATACTTCTCAAGCAGCTCAGTTTACACGCACACTCAAGCAAACGTTCATATTGATAAATCTCACATTTTGCGTGGAAATGATCCCACACATGGTTTACGCAAAGATTCCTTTGTGAAGGCACTGTGGGTCTATGTGGTCTATACTGCATGTATCTGTTAATACAGTCACCTGGGGTTTCATTGGAAGCAGATGTTAAATAACAAGTGTTTTTCAAGAGCAACTTTTAGGTTTGGTTTTGGGGAAACTGCTCTGAGATCTAACAATGCTCCTACCAAGAGTCGAACGATGAATGAAGCCTTAAGATGCTTTTAGGAAACAGCTCTCTCTCTCCCTCTGTCCCCCCCCTCTGTGTCTCTCTCTGACCTCTCGCTCTCTGTCCCCCCTCCTCTCGCTCTCTGACCCCTCTCGCTCTCTGACCCCTCTCTCACCCCCTCCTCCCTCTGTCCACTCTGTCCCCCCTCCTCTCGCTCTCTGTCCCCCTCGGTCTCTCCCTGTCCTCTCTGACCTCTCTCTCACCCCCTCCTCTCTCTGTCCCCCTCCTCTCGCTCTCTGTACCCCTCTGACTTTCTCTCTGTCTCTGTCCCCCCTCCTCTCTCTGTCCCCCCTCCTCTCTCTCTCTCTCTCTCTCTCTCTCTCTCTCTGCCTCTCTCTCTGCCTCTCTCTCTGCTTTGATCACAGTTTGACTCTTGGCTCCGCTTTGAGCACAGTTTCCATGTTGCTGTTATGTACAGTACATGGTATTAAATCCTAGTCCTCTCTCCCCCCTCCTTCTCTCTCTCTCTCTCTCTCTCTCTCCAGTGGGTTGTTCTACACTATATTTACCGACTCCCTGAAGTGTAACCTGAATGCCATCAGCCTGGACCCCAAGGTAGACCCGGAGGGGTTCGCCATCCTACTGGAGTTCATGTACACCTCTAGACTGACGCTGAAGGAGAGTCTGATCATGGCGATCATGAACACAGCCATCTACCTACAGATGGACCACGTTGTAGACACCTGCCACAGATTCATCAAATCCAGGTACATGGACAGGGGAATGGATGTCAATTTTTTTAAATTGAAAAACATCTTTTTAAAATTGAAAAGCGGGAAAAGTGTAGAGGAGGTAATCCTAAAGAAGAGGGTTTAAATGTGGTCTGGAGTCGGAGGACTAACCAGAACGCTAGAGTCCGGCACGATTTAAGAACCGTCTTCTTTGCAAATTACGACCTGTCAAGAGGCGCAGCAACAATTAGAAAGTGTGGATTGTAAAAAAAAAGTAACAATTTATCACAAAGAAAGTGTTTATTCTGGTATCTAGTGTCTGCCGTGTTCAGGTTTCGTTGTCTCACTCTTCCTCCTCCTCACAGCGACCCTGGCCAGGCCAACAAGCTGCCAAGAGATGAGTTCTTGGTCAGCCCCTTGCTTTTACCTCAGGACGTCCATGCATACCGGCACCACGATGTGGTCGACAACCTGCCCGGTCGGGTCGGCCCCTTCAGAGACGGGAGGCCCTACGGCTCCAGCATGTTCAACGGGGTCAACTCCCCCAGCAACTACCACCTCTATGGCCAGTTCCCCGTCCAGGGGTTCCCTTTCCCTCTCTGCAAGCTGACAGACGCCAAAAACGCGTTCGCTGACTTCTCTAAAGGCGGGATCCACCACAAGCACTGTTCCCCCCCGGACACGAGCAGCGCCATGAAGGTCGAGTACAGCAGGGCGGTGAGCGGGGGCTCGGCCAGTATTCATCATACAGCTGCCAGGGAGGCAGTGGCCAGCTACGTGTCCTCCAGGGAGGAGGAGATCAGGAAGGAGATCCACGAGGGAGGGGTCAGCCAGGCTGGCGGGGTGGGAGGCTCCAGGAAGAGAGGGTTCGCTGGGGCGGCCCACGAGCAGCAGAAGGTGGTTCTGGGTAAGGAGCACGGTCCTCAGACAACAGAGGAAGACGTGAACCAGCAGCACTACCCTCTGGGGATCTCCTCAGCCGGACGGAAGGGCCTGATATGCAGCCCTCAGAGCCCGCTGAAATCCGACTGCCAGCCCAACTCCCCCACCGAGTCCAGCAGCAGTAAGAACGCTGGTCTGTCCCTCTCCCAGGCCGGCCGGTGTGGTGCCCAGCCCCCACAGGGCAGCCAGGACCCCAAGGCACGCAACTGGAAGAAGTACAAGTTCATCGTGCTCAATCAGAGCGCCACCAAGGAGGAGGATGTTGGGCTGCAGGAGCCGCGGCTCCGCTCCCCCCAGCGTCTGGGCCTGCCCCCCTACCCCCACCCCTCCGACTCGGCGCACCTGGACCCGCACGCCAACCCCAAGATCAGTGAGCACGGAGAGGACCTGCCGGTTCCACAGGCCTCCCGACTCAACAACATCAACAGGTGAGCCCTACAGTGTTACCGATCAATCGATCCCAAATACTGAGGTGAAACTAAAGCGGAACTGTAGCATGAACGCTTGTTCCTAATTTGATGTGTGTAGGACTTTACGGCACATCTTTTTAAGATGCCTTTTGTTGCCTCTTTGCAAATCAATCAATCAAAAATACATGAAATGTAAAGGCAGTGAGATATCAATAAAGCTCTCCAGTTTAACTGTTTTATTCATCAAACCCAATTCACAAGATTTAAGAGCAATATAACAGTGATAATTCAGACTACCCTAGTTAACGGCCTTCCACTGGGTCGCCTGCTTGTAGCGTCTCCTCCCCCCCCATCCATCCCCAGTCTCTTGCGGCTGTATTGTTGTTGTGGAGGAATGATGTCTGACACGCAGCCGTTTTGTGTCTCCAGATCTCTGGATGGATCACAGAGGAGCGCTGACAGCCACTCCTCTCTCTACATCGGCCACTTAAAGTGCACCTCCTGTGGCGCTCCTCCCCCGCAGCACTCTGAAGTGTGTCCCAACACCCCGGCCTCCCGTTTAGCGGAGGAGATGGCAGAGCTGCACTCGGAGTACTCCGACTCCAGCTGTGGTGAGCACAAGCTGCTTTTTTTAAACATAGGCTTGTGTTCCAAATGGTTCCCTATTTAGTGCACTACTTTTGACCAGAGCCCTATGTGCTATATAGAGAATATAAGGAAAGTAGTGCACTATATAGGGAATAGGGTGCCATTTGGGAAGCAGACATAAACGGTTAATGGACAGTCCAGCTGCTTATAAAATAGTCCTAATCCACGTGATAATTGATAAAAAAAATTTTTTTATTTTTTTTGTCTAACAGAAAATGGTACGTTCTTTTGTAACGAATGCGACTCCAAGTTTGCGGAAGATGGAGCCCTGAAGCGCCACATGCTGCAGGTGCACAGTGATAAGCCATACAAGTGTGACCGCTGCCAGGCTGCTTTCCGCTACAAGGGTAACCTCGCCAGCCACAAGACCGTCCACACAGGTTCATACAGGCTTTCAAGACATCATTGTGAAAGACGTTGTTCTCAATAACTTTCCTGCAACTGGGATTAGTTTATTTGCTTGCAAGCCACAGATGAACATTTTGCCAGCTTGCTAAATCCATCACATAATGTTGATCAATGTGTCCCTGTCAAATAACCCAGAAGTAATTTCAGTAAAGTTTGGTAGCTAACGGTTTGGTCTATATTTTGTTGCAGGAGAGAAGCCGTATCGCTGCAACATCTGCGGTGCTCAGTTCAACCGACCAGCTAACCTCAAGACCCATACTCGTATCCACTCAGGAGAAAAGCCATACAAATGTGAGACGTGCGGCGCTCGATTCGTGCAGGTGAGCTGAGCCTTCTCTGTCTCGTTTCAACAAGTTACAGAAGGAATCAATGTAGCTATTGACTTTCTAGAACTGTCTTACTGCCTGAGTAATGCCGACTTATGCAGCACAGTGTGGGTACGACCCCCGACCCCCGACCCCACCGCTATGCTAAATATCCCTCTTTCTCATTTCATACTATTCCTGAAACTAAATCTTTAAAAAATAAATGGCTTGGATAGATGCTGTGATCACTCGCCACCACCACCACACTGACCCAGTAGTCTCATGTTGTTGTCGTCAGGTTGCTCATCTCCGTGCCCATGTGTTGATCCACACCGGGGAGAAGCCATACCCGTGTGAGATCTGTGGAACTCGCTTCCGTCACCTGCAGACGCTGAAGAGTCACCTGCGCATACACACAGGAGAAAAGCCCTATCATGTAAGTACAACACCATAATACACACCCTATCATGGAAGTACAACACCATAATACACACCCTATCATGGAAGTACAACACCATAATACACACCCTATCATGGAAGTACACCAACTACACAATTGAATCAGTCAGTGTTGCATTGGTGTGTGTGTGTATGTGTGTATATATATATATATATATATATATATATATTATTTATATATATAAATCTGAAATCCAGATGTGTCTGCTATTAAACCAGAAAGAATTCATGGACAGAAAACCGAGCCATTTTTCCCCCTTATTTTTCAGTGCGAGAAATGCAACTTGCACTTTCGCCACAAGAGTCAGCTTCGATTGCACCTTAGACAGAAACACGGAGCGATTACCAACACCAAGATCCAGTACCGCATGTCCACTACAGAGCTGCCAACCGACCTGACCAAGGCATGCTGAACTGGATCAGGCAGATGGATCAACCGACCTGACCAAGGCATGCTGAACTGGATCAGGCAGATAGATCAACCGACCTGATCAAGGCATGCTGAACTGGATCAGGCAGATGGATCAACCGACCTGACCAAGGCATGCTGAACTGGAGCAGGCCGATAGACCAACAGACAGGGAGGGGAGGGGAGGGGGGGGCAAATCTTAACCATGGCCAGTAACCAGTACCATAACCTGTGCCACACTGTGTTGTATCAGATGATGATCCTGGAATATGGCAGTGTATTGCCATTTCTAAACGGGTTTCCTCTAACATGTGAACGTAGAACCACCTATGGTATCTTGGTCACTTTTTATTGTTTTCTATATAAAAAAAAACATATAGATATAATTGTGTTTGTTTATACCTTTTTGGAGATATATAAAAAGCTTTTATTTTGTTGAGGAAAAAAGAATGTTACATAAAAAAAATTCAGTTAAGGATACAGTATTTTATATCAAATTACTTTTCTGAAAGTATTGACATTTCGATTCAAGGGTGGGAGTATATTTTAAGGTAAATGGTATTTCTGGCTGTATAGAGATCGAATTTTCTATACTTTTTCTATTTAGATGTTACACAATGTAGACTTGCCCCCTTTTTCATGTGAAAGGAAAACTTGTCTAAACATTTTTTAAATAATTTTTTTCTGAACTTCAAGAAATGACCGCTGCTCTAAGAAGTGGACAAAATGATGCATGATGAGGTGTACGTACGTTACTACTGTCGCCAATAGTTAACAATCAATGAAGCGGGCGACTGCATACGTAAATATTGTGACTTACTGTGTAATTAATTAGCTATATCCACTGGGTTGCCCTCTGCTGGCAGAGCCAATCTAGAACTAAATGTTAAAATATGCATTTCAAGGTACTGCTTTGGTATGACCAAGAAGATATTTTGCTTCAAAATGTATTTGTATAGATGTGATGTTTTTCGTTACGTGAAGGTTTCCAGTTGTCATTGTACTAGAAGCTAAAAGGTGTATAAGTGTCCAGATGTTTGTACTGTGTACTAAAGGTGCCTTTTCTATGGCGACTGAATTCCTTTCCATTCAGCCCAGTTCTGTTTATTAAAAGGTACAACTCAAGGACAGCACTAGTCCTAGTTTTTCTTGTGTGTGTATATATTTTTTTAATACTTTTCACCTTACGACATGCAAATTCATCATTGCTCGAGCTGTAAATCTTCAGGACTTGTTTTGGGATTGGGCTTTTTTTTTTTTTTAACTGCATTCAACTTATTGTACAATTCTAGATGTGTGAATGTAAAATTAAAGGTATTGGATTTCTATGTAATAATTCACGAGTGAATTGTATTTATTTAACAGAAGACTAGCATCCATCTCTAGAGGGGTGTAATCCTTTTGTTACCAGAAACCCATTTTATTTGTCATTACTATTCTCTAATGTGGGAGAGAATAATTATTTTACAAAGAAGCAGATCACAAGGCATCCTGTCAATCGCCAGACACATTACTTTGGGGGTTTTCACACCATCGTACCGTATGGAAACCACACCATGGAAACGTATTTCATGTGAAACCCCTTAGCTGCCAAGGTTTCATGTGTTGAATTGAAACGGAGACAAATATACTGAACAAAAATATAAACACAACATGCAACAATTACAGTTCAAAGAGTTACAGTTCATATGAGGAAATAGGTAAATTGAAATAAATTCATTAGGTCCTAATCTGTGGTTTCACATGACTGGGAATACAGATATGCATCTGGTCACAGATAACTTTTAAAAAATGGGCCTCAGGATTTCGTCCAGGTATCTCTGTGCATTCAAATTGCCATCGATAAAATGCAATTGTGTTCATTGTCTGTAGCTTATGCCTGCCCATACCATAACTCCATCGCCACCATGGGGCACTCTGTTCACAACGTTGACATCAGCAAACTGCTCGCCTACACGACGCCATACACATGGTCTGCGGTTGTGAGGCCGTTTGGACGTACTGCCAAATTCTCTAAAATGACGTTGGAGGCGGCTTCTGGTAGAGAAATTAACATTAAATTATCTGGCAACAGCTCTGGTGGACATTCCTGCAGTCAACATGCCAATTGCACGCTCCCTCAAAACTTGAGCCATCTGTGGCATTGAGTTGTGTGACAAAAACTGCACATTTTAGTGGCCTTTTATTGTCCCCAGCACAAGGTGCACCTGTATAAGGATCATGCTGTTTAATCAGCTTATTGATTTGTTACACCTGTCAGGTGGATGGATTATCTTGGCAAAGTAGAAATACTCACTAACAGGGAGGTAAACACATTTGTGTGCATGGGACATACACTTTACATGTTGCACTTACAGTGAGGGGAAAAAAGTATTTGATCCCCTGCTGATTTTGTACGTTTGCCCACTAACAAAGACATGATCAGTCTAAAATTTTAATGGTAGGTGTCACGATCGTCGTAGTAATGAGTAGACCAAGGCGCAGCGTGAGAAACAAACATGACTTTAATTAGTTAAAGTTTCTAAACAAAACAAAACACGACTCGTGAAGTCCACGGTGACAATGACCGAACACGGAACAAAAACCCACAAACCCAAAGTGAAACACAGACAGTTAAATATGGCTCCCAATCAGAGACAACCAGCAAACAGCTGACACTCGTTGCCTCTGATTGGGAGTCACTCAGTCAAACATAGAAAATGACGAACTAGAACACCCAACAAAGAAACAGAACACATAGAATGAACACACCCTGGCTCAACATAATGAGTCCCAGAGCCAGGGTGTGACAGTACCCCCCCCTAAAGGCGCGCCGACCGCGCCTCAACTAAACAAAACAGGGGAGGGCTGGGCGGGCATACCTCCTCGGCGGCGGTTCTGGCTCCGGCCTTGACCACCACCCTCCAATACACCCCCCATAGTGCCCCTGGTCCAGTCTGTCGACTTGCACCCCTTTCTTGGTGCGTGGAGGAGGAACGGGCCTTACCAGGCTGACTTCTCGCACCCCTGGCTTAGTGCGAGTGGCAGGAACAGGCCGGACCGGGCTGGCGACGCGCACCGTAGGTTTGGTGCGAGTGGCAGGAACAGGCCGGGTCGGGCTGGCGACGCGCACCGTAGACTTGGTGCGGGTGGCAGGAACAGGCCGGGTCGGGCTGGCGACGCGCACCGTAGACTTGGTGCGGGTGGCAGGAACAGGCCGGACCGGGCTGGCGACGCGCACCGTAGGTTTAGTGCGTGGAGCAGGGACAGGCCGGGCTGGGCTGTCGACGCACACCGTAGGCTTGGTGCGGGTGGCAGGAACAGGCCGGGTCGGGCTGGCGACGCGCACCGTAGACTTGGTGCGGGTGGCAGGAACAGGCCGGACCGGGCTGGCGACGCGCACCGTAGGTTTAGTGCGTGGAGCAGGGACAGGCCGGGCTGGGCTGTCGACGCACACCGTAGGCTTGGTGCGTGGAGCAGGGACAGGCCGGGCTGGGCTGTCGACGCGCACCGTAGGCTTGGTGCGGGTGGCAGGAACAGGCCGGGTCGGGCTGGCGACGCGCACCGTAGACTTGGTGCGGGTGGCAGGAACAGGCCGGACCGGGCTGGCGACGCGCACCGTAGGTTTAGTGCGTGGAGCAGGGACAGGCCGGGCTGGGCTGTCGACGCACACCGTAGGCTTGGTGCGTGGAGCAGGGACAGGCCGGGCTGGGCTGGCGACGCACACCGTAGGCTTGGTGCGTGGAGCAGGGACAGGCCGGGCTGGGCTGTCGACGCACACCGTAGGCTTGGTGCGTGGAGCAGGGACAGGCCGAACCGGGCTGTGGAGACGGATAGGAGGCCTGGAGTGAACAGCGGCCACCACCCGTCCTGGCTGAATGCCTACCCTCACACACTCTGTGTGAGGCATCCGCACAGGACGTACAGGGCGGTGTACCCCTGGCCTGGTGGCCTTCTGGATCCGCCCCCTTTCTCCTCCGTCAGCCCCGTCGTCCATGCCGTGTGCCCCCCCCTAAAAATTTTCTGGGGTTGCCTCACGACCGTCCGACGACGACCCTGATCACGCCGTAGCTCCTCTCTACGGCGCGCCTCCACCGTCTCACTCCATGGCCGGCGATCCATCCCGGCCAGGATTTCCCTCCCAGGTCCAGGACCCCTGCCCGTCCAAGATCTGCTCCCACGTCCAGGCTGCCTGCTCCTGGACACGCTGCTTGGTCTTGGTATGGTGGGTTTTTCTGTCACGATCGTCGTAGTAATGAGTAGACCAAGGCGCAGCGTGAGAAACAAACATGACTTTAATTAGTTAAAGTTTCTAAACAAAACAAAACACGACTCGTGAAGTCCACGGTGACAATGACCGAACACGGAACAAAAACCCACAAACCCAAAGTGAAACACAGACAGTTAAATATGGCTCCCAATCAGAGACAACCAGCAAACAGCTGACACTCGTTGCCTCTGATTGGGAGTCACTCAGTCAAACATAGAAAATGACGAACTAGAACACCCAACAAAGAAACAGAACACATAGAATGAACACACCCTGGCTCAACATAATGAGTCCCAGAGCCAGGGTGTGACAGTAGGTTTATTTGAACAGTGAGAGACAGAATAACAACAACAAAATCCAGAAAAACGCATGTCAAAAATGTTAATGAGGGAAATAAGTATTTAACCCCTCTGCAAAACATGACTTAGTACTTGGTGGCAAAACCCTTGTTGGCAATCACAGAGGTCAGACTTTTCTTGTAGTTGGCCACCAGGTTTGCACACATCTCAGGAGGGATTTTGTTCCACTCCTCTTTGCAGATCTTCTCCAAGTCATTAAGGTTTTGAGGCTGACGTTTGGCAACTCGAACCTTCAGCTCCCTCCACAGATTTTCTATGGGATTAAGGTCTGGAGACTGGCTAGGCCACTCCAGGACCTTAATGTGCTTCTTCTTGAGCCACTCCTTTGTTGCCTTGGCCATGTGTTTTGGGTCATTGTCATGCTGGAATACCCATCCACAACCCATTTTCAATGCCCTGGCTGAGGGAAGGAGGTTCTCACCCAAGATTTGACGGTACATGGCCCCGTCCATCGTCCCTTTGATGCGGTGAAGTTGTCCTGTCCCCTTAGCAGAAAAACACCCCCAAAGCATAAGGTTTCCACCTCCATGTTTGACGGTGGGGATGGTGTTCTTGGGGTCATAGGCAGCATTCCTCCTCCTCCAAACACGGCGAGTTGAGTTGATGCCAAAGAGCTCGATTTTGGTCTCATCTGACCACAACACTTTCACCCAGTTCTCTGAATCATTCAGATGTTCATTGGCAAACTTCAGACGGTCCTGTATATGTGCTTTCTTGAGCGGGGGGACCTTGCGGGCGCTGCAGGATTTCAGTCCTTCACGGCGTAGTGTGTTACCAATTGTTTTATTAGTGACTATGGTCCCAGCTGCATTGAGATCATTGACAAGATCCTCCCGTGTAGTTCTGGGCTGATTCCTCACCGTTCTCATGATCATTGCAACTCCACGAGGTGAGATCTTGCATGGAGCCCCAGGCCGAGGGAGATTGACAGTTCTTTTGTGTTTCTCCCATTTGCGAATAATCGCACCAACTGTTGTCACCTTCTCACCAAGCTGCTTAGCAATGGTCTTGTAGCCCATTCCAGCCTTGTGTAGGTCTACAATCTTGTTCCTGACATCCTTGGAGAGCTCTTTGGTCTTGGCCATGGTGGAGAGTTTGGAATCTGATTGATTGATTGCTTCTGTAGACAGGTGTCTTTTATACAGGTAACAAACTGAGATTAGGAGCACTCCCTTTAAGAGTGTGCTCCTAATCCCAGCTCGTTACCTGTATAAAAGACACCTGGGAGCCAGAAATCTTTCTGATTGAGAGGGGGTCAAATACTTATTTCCCTCATTAAAATGCAAATCAATTTATAACATTTTTGACATGCGATTTTCTGGATTTTTTTGTTGTTATTCTGTCTCTCACTGTTCAAATAAACCTACCATTAAAATTATAGACTGATCATTTCTTTGTCAGTGGGCAAACGTACAAAATCAGCAGGGGATCAAATACTTTTTTCCCTCACTGTATGTTTATGTTCAGTATATAATGTAGTCCATAAACGTTTAACATAAGGTCAAATATCTGTGAGGGAACATTTTATGTTTATGTGTATCAGATCGTACACAGATCGTATGTTTGTTATCGTATGTTAAGCATAAATGCTGCTTTTCTAATAACCAACTCTGTTGGGTTCATGTGAGTGACTGATTGATTGTACACACTGATTGATTGTACATGGGAGGAATCCTCACTATCACTGTATAAGCAATTCGGCAATTCGCCCAGAACATTGCTCTGGGATCCAAGAGGAGTATCTCAGTTTCAAGGTCTCAGCTTTGAGAGAAGAAGCCTCGTCAGTCACATGCAGGAACCAACGTTAATAATGAATAATGTAAATCATGCTTATACAGTGGCTTGCGAAAGTATTCACCCCCCTTGGCATTTTTCCAATTTTGTTGCCTTACAACCTGGAATTAAAATTGATTTTTTGGGGGGTTTGTATCATTTGATTTACACAACATGCCTACCACTTTGAAGATGCAAAATATTTTTGTGTGTGAAACAAACAAGAAATAAGAAAAGAAAAAATGGAAAACTTAAGCGTGCATAACTATTCACCCCATCAAAGTCAATACTTTGTAGAGCCACCTTTTGCAGGAATTACAGCTGCAAGTCTCTTGGGGTATGTCTATATACGCTTGGCACATCTAGCCACTGGGATTTTTGCCCATTCTTCAAGGCAAAACTGCTCCAGCTCCTTCAAGTTAGATGGGTTCCGCTGGTGTACAGCAATCTTTAAGTCATACCACAGATTCTCAATTGGATTGAGGTCTGGGCTTTGAATAGGCCATTCCAAGACATTTAAATGTTTCCCCTTAAACCACTCGAGTGTTGCTTTAGCAGTATGCTTAGGGTCATTGTCCTGCTGGAAGGTAAACCTCTGTCCCAGTCTCAAATCTCTGGAAGACTGAAACAGGTTTCCCTCAAGAATTTCCCTGTATTTAGCGCCATCCCATCATTCCTTCAATTCTGACCAGTTTCCCAGTCCCTGCCGATGAAATATATCCCCACAGCATGATGCTGCCACCTCCATGCTTCACTGTGGGGATGGTGTTCTCTGGGTGTTGAGAGGTGTTGGGTTTGCACCAGACATAGTGTTTTCCTTGATGGCCAAAAAGCTCAATTTTAGTCTCATCTGACCAGAGTACCTTCTTCCATATGTTTGGGGAGCCACATGGCTTTTGGCGAACACCAAACGTGTTTGCTTATTTTTTTCTTTAAGCAATGGCTTTTTTTCTGGCCACTCTTCCGTAAAGCCCAGCGCTGTGGAGTGTACGGGTTAAAGTGGTCCTATGGACAGATACTCCAATCTCCGCTGTGGAGCTTTGCAGCTCCTTCAGGGTTATCTTTGGTCTCTTTGTTGCCTCTCTGATTAATGCCATCTTTGCCTGGTCTGTGAGGTTTGGTGGGCGGCCCTCTTTTTGCAGGTTTGTTGTGGTGCCATATTCTTTCAATTTTTGAATAATGGATTTAATGGTGCTCCGTGGGATGTTCAAAGTTTTGGATATTTTTTTATAACCCAACCCTGATCTGTACTTCTCCACAACTTTGTCCCTGACCTGTTTGGAGAGCTCCTTGGTCATGTTGCCGCTTGCTTGGTGGTGCCCCTTGCTTAGTGGTGTTGCAGACTCTGGGGCCTTTCAGAACAGGTGTATATATACTGAGATCATGTGACAGATCATGTGACACTTAGATTGCACACAGGTGGACTTTATTTAACTAATTATGTGACTTCTGAAGGTAATTGGTTGCACCAGATCTTATTTAGGGGCTTCATAGCAAAAGGGGTGAATACATATGCACGCACCACTTTTCCGTTATTTATTTTGTATAATCTTTTGAAACAAGTTATTTTTTTCATTTCACTTCACCAATTTGGACTATTTTGTGTATGTCCATTACATGAAATCCCCCCCAAAATCCATTTAAATTACAGGTTGTAATGCAACAAAATAGGAAAAACGCCAAGGGGGATGAACACTTTTGCACGGCACTGTATGACTTGTTTGTGTAGCAGTATATAAAGGACTGAGAGGGAACGCCCTTTTCAGAGTTTTCATCAAGCTTGGATTGAGTTTGTGAACATCTCCGGCCGTGATAATAAAGATTGATTCATTTACATTGAGTTTGAGTCCTTAGTTGTGAATTTCCACGACATATAATTCTTCAAAGATGACCAGTAACTCTGACCATCATGTAGTTCAACACTACCATCTCAAAACAAAGTTTGATTTGGTTATTGTAAAGTTCTACAAAAATGTAATCTGGACAATGTCTTAAATTATAACCAAAGGGGGTCAATTGCAGGGAGTGTCCCAAAGAGAAGGATCACAATGTGAATATGCATATTTACTGTCTGGATCAATAATATTGAATAAAGTCTAAAATAGTAATCTGGATAAATGTTTATTAATTTAGGTTAATTCTTACAAAATATTTAGCAGACCTGACATTTACATTTTAGTCATTTAGCAGACGCTCTTATCCAGAGCAACTTACAGTTAATGAGTGCATACATTTTTCATACTGGCCCCCCCGTGGGAAACGAACCCACAACCCTGGCGTTGCAAGTGCCATGCTCTATCAACTGAGCTACAGGGGACTTCATCAATAACATGTATTTAAAAACAAAAACAGCCACATACACCAATCAGCTAACAGAGGGTCTGTCCATATTACAAGACCTGTGTGAAATGCAATTTTTTGTAGACTTCATCATATCTCTTTCTGGGTATCATCACAGGCCAGATCAAAGTCTTACAGAAGAGTATCATTGAAGTCACAGGGAATAGTAATATTATGGTCCTCTGGTCCAAGTCTCCAGTGTAGGGAATAGTAATATTATGGTCCAAGTCTCCAGTGTAGGGAATAGTCATATTATGGTCCAAGTCTCCAGTGTAGGGAATAGTCATATTATGGTCCAAGTCTCCAGTGTAGGGAATAGTCATATTATGGTCCAAGTCTCCAGTGTAGGGAATAGTAATATTATGGTCCAAGTCTCCAGTGTAGGGAATAGTAATATTATGGTCCTCTGGTCCAAGTCTCCAGTGCATCTCTTTCTTGGTTGATACAGTGGGGGAAAAAAGTATTTAGTCAGCCACCAATTGTGCAAGTTCTCCCACTTAAAAAGATGAAAGAGGCCTGTAATTTTCATCATAGGTACACGTCAACTATGACAGACAAATTGAGATTTTTTTTCTCCAGAAAATCACATTGTAGGATTTTTAATGAATTTATTTGCAAATTATGGTGGAAAATAAGTATTTGGTCACCTACAAACAAGCAAGAGTTCTGGCTCTCACAGACCTGTAACTTCTTCTTTAAGAGGCTCCTCTGTCCTCCACTCGTTACCTGTATTAATGGCACCTGTTTGAACTTGTTATCAGTATAAAAGACACCTGTCCACAACCTCAAACAGTCACACTCCAAACTCCATTATGGCCAAGACCAAAGAGCTGTCAAAGGACACCAGAAACAAAATTGTAGACCTGCACCAGGCTGGGAAGACTGAATCTGCAATAGGTAAGCAGCTTGGTTTGAAGAAATCAACTGTGGGAGCAATTATTAGGAAATGGAAGACATACAAGACCACTGATAATCTCCCTCGATCTGGGGCTCCACGTAAGATCTCACCCCGTGGGGTCAAAATGATCACAAGAACGGTGAGCAAAAATCCCAGAACCACACGGGGGGACCTAGTGAATGACCTGCAGAGAGCTGGGACCAAAGTAACAAAGCCTACCATCAGTAACACACTACGCCGCCAGGGACTCAAATCCTGCAGTGCCAGACATGTCCCCCTGCTTAAGCAAGTACATGTCCAGGCCCGTCTGAAGTTTGCTAGAGTGCATTTGGATGATCCAGAAGAGGATTGGGAGAATGTCATATGGTCAGATGAAACCAAAATAGAACTTTTTGGTAAAAACTCAACTTGTCGTGTTTGGAGGACAAAGAATGCTGAGTTGCATCCAAAGAACACCATACCTACTGTGAAGCATGGGGGTGGAAACATCATGCTTTGGGGCTGTTTTTCTGCAAAGGGACCAGGACGACTGATCTGTGTAAAGGAAAGAATGAATGGGGCCATGTATCGTGAGATTTGAGTGAAAACCTCCTTCCATCAGCAAGGGCATTGAAGATGAAACGTGGCTGGGTCTTTCAGCATGACAATGATCCCAAACACACCGCCCGGGCAACGAAGGAGTGGCTTCGTAAGAAGCATTTCAAGGTCCTGAAGTGGCCTAGCCAGTCTCCAGATCTCAACCCCATAGAAAATCTTTGGAGGGAGTTGAAAGTCCGTGTTGCCCAGCGACAGCCCCAAAACATCACTGCTCTAGAGGAGATCTGCATGGAGGAATGGGTCAAAATACCAGCAACAGTGTGTGAAAACCTTGTGAAGACTTACAGAAAACATTTGACCTGTGTCATTGCCAACAAAGGGTATATAACAAAGTATTGAGAAACTTTTGTTATTGACCAAATACTTATTTTCCACCATAATTTGCAAATAAATTCATTAAAAATCCTACAATGTGATTTTCAGGATTTTCTTTCTCATTTTGTCTGTCATAGTTGACGTGTACCTATGATGAAAATTACAGGCCTCTCTCATCTTTTTAAGTGGGAGAACTTGCACAATTGGTGGCTGACTAAATACTTTTTCCCCCCACTGTACCTGAAAATACACTGAACAAAAATATAATCGCAACATGTAAAGTGTTGGTCCCATGTTTCATGAGCTGAAATAAAAGATCCCAGAAATGTTCCATACACACAAAATGCTTATTTCTCTCAAATGTTGCGCACAAATTTGTTTACATCCCTGTTAGTGAACATTTCTCCTTTACCAAGATAATCCATCCACCTGGCAGGTGTGGCGTATCAAGAAGCTGATTAAACAGCATGATCATTACACAGGTGCACCTTGTGCTGGGGATAATAAAAGGCCATTCTAAAATGTGCAGTTTTGTCACACTACACAATGCCACAGATGTCTCAAGTTGAGGGAGCATGCATTTGGCATGCTGACTGCAGGAATATCCACCAGAGCTGTTGCCAGATAATTTAATGTTAATTTCTCTACCATAAGCCGCCTCCAACGTTGTTTTAGAAAATGTGGAAGTATGTCTAACCTGACTCACAACTGCAGACCACGTGAAACCACGCCAGCTCAGGACCGCCACATTCTGCTTCTTCTCCTGCGGGATCGTCTGAGACCAGCCACCTGGAGAGGTGATGAAACTGTGGGTTTGCACAACCGAAGAATTTCTGCACAAACTGTCAGAAACCGTCTCAGGGAAGCTCATCTGCGTGCTCGTCGTCCTCACCAGGGTCTTGACCTGACTGCAGTCCGGCATCGTAACGGATATCAGTTGGCAAATGCTCACCTTCGATGGCCACTGGCCTGCTGGAGAAATGTGCTCTTCACGGATGAATCCCGGTTTCAAATGTACCGGGCAGATGGCAGACAGCGTGTCTGGCGTCGTGTGGCCGAGCAGTTTGCTGATGTCAGTGTTGAGAATAGAGTGCCCCATGGTGGCGATGGGGTTATGGTATGGGCAGGCATTAGCTACGAACAACGAACACAATTGCATTTTTTTGATGGCATTTTGAAATGCCAAGATAAGGCCCATTGTCGTGCCATTCATCCACCGCCATCACTTCATGTTTCAGCATGATAATGCACAGCCCCATGTCGCAAGGATCTGTACACAATTCCTGGAAGCTGAAAATGTCCCTGTTCTTCCATGGCCTGCATACTCACCAGACGTCACCGATTGAGCATGTTTGGGATGCTCTGGATCAATGTGTACGACAGCGTGTTTTAGTGCCCGCCAATATCCAGCAACTTCACACAGCCATTGAAGAGGAGTGGGACAACATTCCACAGGCCACAATCAACAGCCTGATCAACTCTATGCGAAGGAGATGTGTCGTGCTGCATGAAGCAAATGGTGGTCACACCAGATACTGACTGGTTCTCTGATCCACGCCCCTACCTTTATTTTAAAGGTATCTGTGACCAACAGATGCATATCTGTCTTCCCAGTCATGTGAAATTACCTTATATGAACTGTAACTCAGTAAAATGTTAGAAATTCTTGCATGTTCCGTTTATATTTTTGTTGCTGTGGGTGCTGACCTAGGGTCCCTCCAGTTTCATTGAAGTTTCTCCCTCAAGTTAGATTACATTAAATGAAAGACACCTCATTATCAGAGTACTCCTCGTCTGATGTTGAAATTAACAGGGAATCTGAATGAAGCTGTTTGAGAGAATGCCAAGAGTGAGCAAAGCTGTCATCGAGGCAAAGGGTGACTACTTTTGAAGAATCTAAAATATAAAGAATCTCAAATATAAAATATAGTTTGATTTGTTTAACTCTTTTTTTGGTTCCTAGATGATTCCATTTGTGTTATTTCATAGTTTTGATGTCTTCACTATTATTCTACAATGTAGAAAATAGTAAAAAAATAAAGAAAAACCTTGGAATGAGTAGGTGTTCTAAAACTTTTGACTGGTAATGAGTCCGTCATTGAAACCAGATTAATGGCCGCGTGGGAGAGCATCAAAACTACTGCAGGCGACTGCCGACTGACACATCTACACATCAGGATCATAAATAACCACTCATTATTTGTAGATCAGTCACTCAATCACAATTTACCCATGATACATTGCGGTTTTCATCCTCTCAAACATGGCCACTGCTTTTGCCTAGGGTCGGTTTAAGAGACTAGATTATTATGGGAATTGTTGCATCATGCTAATTAGGTGCGTCAATCGACTCCAGGGGGTTCGGTTTGCTGCTTGAAACTGCTGTTAGTTTTGAAAGCATACTCAATATCCCACAGTATTTAACATACATGTATGAATAGACTCTTTGTTCCAATGTAAGTAGTCAATTTACCATAATAACTTCCATCTTCATCTACTGGGATGTTGTTGAAGTGAAGTCTTCCATGAATGTCTCACAGGGATGACCACACTATTCTGCTGATAAGATGTTCACCTTCAGAACTTGTTACACATGAGTTTGTATGGCAATTGTCATCTAGTCAAATTATCTACACCTGGCTGATCACAGTTGAGCTGACCTCATGTTCCTCAACTAATCAGCAGACCAGGGCCCAATTCCATTTCCCCGTCTGCAGAATTCTGCTAGTTCAAGACATCAGTACTGGCCTATATACAGTGCATTCGTAAAGTATTCAGACCCCTTGACTTTTTCCACATTTTGTTACGTTACAGCCTTATTCCAAAATTGATTAAATCGTTTTTTTCCCCTCAATCTACGCACAATACCCCATAATGACAAAGCAAGAAAAGTTTTTTTTTTTTTTTTTTTGCAAATGTATAAAAAATAAATAATGAAATATAACATTTAAATAAGTATTCAGACCCTTTCCTCAGTACTTTGTTGAAGCACCTTTGGCAGCGATTACAGCCTCATGTCTTCTTGAGAATGACGCTACAAGCTTGGCACACCTGTATTTGGGGAGTTTCTCCCATTCTTCTCTGTAGATCCTCTCAAGCTCTGTCAGGTTGGATGGGGAGTGTCGCTGCACAGCTATTTTCATGTCTCTTCAGAGATGTTTGATCGGGTTCAAGTCCGGGCTCTGGCTGGGCCACTCAAGGACATTCAGAGACCTGTCCCGAAGCCACTTCGGCGTTGTCTTGGCTGTGTGCTTAGGGTCGTTGTCCTGTTGGAAGGTGAACCTTCGCCCCAGTCTGAGGTCCTGAGAGCTCTGGAGCAGGTTTTCATCAAGGTTCTCTCTGTACTTTGCTCCGTTCATCTTTCCCTCGATCCTGACTAGTCTCCCAGTCCCTGCTGCTGAAAAACATCCCCACAGCATGATGCTGCCACCACCATACTTCACCGTAGGGATTGTGCCAGGTTTCCTCCAGACGTGACGCTTGGCATTCAGTCCAAATAGTTCAATCTTGGTTTCATCAGACCAGAGAATCTTGTTTCTCATGGTCTGATAGTCCTTTGGGTGCCTTTTGGCTACTCCAAGCAGGCTGTCATGTGCCTTTTACTGAGGAGTGGCTTCCGTCTGGCCACTCTACCATAAAGGCCTGATTGGTGGAGTGCTGCAGAGATGACTTTCCTTCTGGAAGGTTCTCCCATCTCCACAGAGGAACTCTGTCAGAGTGACCATCGGGTTCTTGGTCACCTCCCTGACCAAGGCCCTTCTTCCCCGATTGCTCAGTTTGGCCGTGCGGCCAGCTCTAGGAAGAGTCTTGGTGGTTCCTAACTTCCTCCATGTAAGAATGATGGAGGCCACTGTGTTCTTGGGGACCTTCAATGCTCAGAAATGTTTTGGTACCCTTCCCCAGATCTGTTCCTCGACACAATCCTGTCTCGGAGCTCTACGGACAATTCCTTCGACCTCATGGCTTGGTTTTTGCATTGACATGCACTGTCAACTGTGGGACCTTATATAGCCTTTCCAAATCATGTCCAATCAATTGAATTTACCACAGATGGACTCGAAATTAAGTTGTAGAAACATCTCAAGGATGATCAATGGAAACAGCATTCACCTGAGCTCAATTTCGAGTCTCATATTAAAGGGTCTGAATACTTATGTAAATAACTTTTTTTTTTATACATTTGCAAAAATATCTAAAACCTTCGTCATTATGGGGTATTGTGTGTAGATTGATGAGGGAAAAAAATTATTTCATCAATTTTAGAATAAGGCTGTAACGTAACAAAATGTGGAAAAAGTCAAGGGGTCTGAATACTTTCCGAATGTATTGTAACTGCTGTTTACTGTCATAGGGCATTCATATGGGTTGTAATAGCCCACATTAACATATGTAGCATAAGAAACAAGGTTCATGAAATCAACAACTTGATAGTAACAGATGACATTCATATTCTGACCATGTCTGAAACTCACTTAGATAATACCTTTGATGATACAGTGGGTAGCAATACAAGGTTATAACATTTACAGAAAAGACAGAAATGCCAATGGTGGAGGTGTTGCTGTTTATATTCAGAACCACATTCATGTAAAGCTTAGAGAGGATCTCATGTTAAATACTGTTGAAGTAATATGGCTACAGGTTCATCTGCCTCACCTAAAGCCCATTCTGGTGGGAAGCTACTATAGACCACCAAGTGCTAACAGTCAGTATCTGGATAACATGTGTGAAATGCTTGATAATGTATGTGATATCAACAGAGAGGTATATTTTCTGGGTGACCTAGATATTGACTGGCTTTCATCAAGCTGCCCACTCAAGAGAAAGCTTCAAACTGTAACCAGTGCCTGCAACCTGGCTCAGGTTATCAATCAACCTACCAGGGTAGTTACAAACAGCAAAAGGAATGAAATCATCAACATGTATTGATCACATCTTACTAATGCTGCAGAAAATTTGCTTTAAAGCAGTATCCAGATCCATCGGATGTAGTGATCACAATATAGTAGCCATATCTAGGAAAGGCTGGGCCTAATATAGTGTATAAGAGGTCATACAATAAGTTTTGTAGTGATTCCTATGTAAATATTTGCTGGTCTGTGGTGTGTAATGAGGAGCAACCAGACACTGCAGTTGACAGATTTATGAAATTGCTTATTCCAGTTACTAATAAGCATACACCCATTAAGACAATGACTGTAAAAACTGTTAAATCCCTGTGGATTGAGCAGGAATTGAAAAAAATTGTATGGTTGAGAGGGATGAGGCAAAAGGAATGGCAAATAAGTCTTGACTGCACAACCGATTGGCAAACATACTGAGAAATCATGTGACTAAACTGAATAAAAAGAAGAAGAAACTACACTATGAAACAAAGATAAATGACATAAAGAATGATAGTAAAAAGCTTTGGAGCACCTTAAATGACATTTAAACTTAAAGGTCATTTTTGGTAAAAAGGCAAACTCAGCTCCATCATTCGTTGAATCAGATGGCACATTCATCACAAAACCCACTGATATTGCCAACTAATTTTTTTCCATCGGCAAGATTAGCAAAAACTTAATGCCGACACTACACATCCAAGTATAACTAACCAAATTATGAAAGACAAACGTTGTAATTTTGATTTCCGAAACGTGAGTGTAAGAGGTGTCAAATGTTTTATCTATCAACAATGACACCGGGGGTCTGACAACTTGGATGGAAGATTACCGGGGCCAATAGCGGACTATAACTGTGTGGTCCTCTGTAGCTCAATTGATAGAGCATTGATCCCCGGGGACCACCCATACGTAAAAATGTATGCACACATGACTGTAAGTCGCTTTGGATATAAGCGTCTGCTAAATGGCATATTATTATTATTATATTGCCACTCCTATTTGCCATATTTTCAATCTACGCATACAAAAAAAGTGTGTGCCCTCAGGCCTGGAGGAAAGCAAAAGTATTAATTATTATTAATTATTTAATTCCGCTACCTAAGAATAGTAAAGCCCCCTTTACTGGCTCAAATAGCCAACCAATCAGCCTGTTACCGACCCTTAGTAAACTATTGTAAAAAATGGTGTTTGACCAGATACAATGCTATTTTCTATTTTCCACCATAATTTGCAAATAAATTCATTAAAAATCCTACAATGTGATTTTCTGGATTTTTTTTCTTCTCAATTTGTCTGTCATAGTTGACGTGTACCTATGATGAAAATTACAGGCCTCTCTCATCTTTTTAAGTGGGAGAACTTGGACCATTGGTGGCTGACTAAATACTTTTTTCCCCCACTGTAGCCGTACTGTATACAAACATTGAAATGATTGGACAATAAGAATAGGATTGAAACAAGGTTTATGTACACCACATCAAAAAGCTGATCTAAATAACATTGAGTCATACAAGCTCAAAACTGGTTTTACAAAGAAAAAAGGGCAGAGAATATTCTCAATCTGAGCTGAAGAACAGTAAAAATAGCCTTCATTCATGGATGGGCACATTCAGAAGGAGAATATATACACATTTTTTGCACAACGTTTCTCAAGAACACAAAAAAATATAAGAAGATAACACGTGCGGAATCTGGATCAGTCATAAACACAAAGAGTGGCGCTGTATTGAATAGAGAAATGGAAGTGCTGGAAGCTCGCCCAAATGTTTACAAAAACCAAAACAGAAGGGTATCAAGTGCTGTGAGACCTCGGTTGGCATTTGAGGTAGGTGACACTAAGCACTGCAACATAGGCTAGACATTAAGGAATGCATTTCAGGGGCAACAGTTATACTATGCAAACACAGATTAAATTATTTTGATACCCGCAAATATTTAGAAACTTTTTGATACCCGAATGATTGTTACACCCAACTAAACATATTTGTTAATGTTCCAATACCTCCCTCCCTCCCTCCAGCCCTCCCACCCGTGATGTCACGTGTTAAAGCATCACTGCTTCTGTTGCAGAGCCTCCTTGCGCGCAGCATCCTGTAGCAGCTGAGTGTCAACCTCATCTGCAGGAAGCTGGACGTATCGCACCACGGAGCCTCGAATGAAACAGTTCTTCACTGATAACTGTCGACACAAGATAACAGAACAGGTAGCATTAGGAAAAACAACGGGCTGAATTGATCACTTTAGAGAACAAAAACAGGAAAACACCCCTTATTGATTTATTTCACAGCATCATCTATTCTGAAGATCTTGAGACGGTATTGGTGAAGGAAGGCATTGGCCTTCTGAGACGGGGTTGTGAAGGAAGGCATTGGCCTTCTGAGACGGGGTTGTGAAGGAAGGCATTGGCCTTCTGAGACGGGATTGTGAAGGAAGGCATTGGCCTTCTGAGACGGGGTTGTGAAGGAAGGCATTGGCCTTCTGAGACGGGGTTGTGAAGGAAGGCATTGGCCTTCTGAGACGGGGTTGTGAAGGAAGGCATTGGCCTTCTGAGACGGGGTTGTGAAGGAAGGCATTGGCCTTCTGAGACGGGGTTGTGAAGGAAGGCATTGGCCTTCTGAGACGGGGTTGTGAAGGAAGGCATTGGCCTTCTGAGACGGGGTTGTGAAGGAAGGCATTGGCCTTCTGAGACGGGGTTGTGAAGGAAGGCATTGGCCTTCTGAGACGGGGTTGTGAAGGAAGGCATTGGCCTTCTGAGACGGGGTTGTGAAGGAAGGCATTGGCCTTCTGAGACGGGGTTGTGAAGGAAGGCATTGGCCTTCTGAGACGGGGTTGTGAAGGAAGGCATTGGCCTTCTGAGACGGGGTTGTGAAGGAAGGAATTGGCCTTCTGAGACGGGGGTTGTGAAGGAAGGCATTGGCCTTCTGAGACGGGGTTGTGAAGGAAGGCATTGGCCTTCCGAGACGGGGTTGTGAAGGAAGGAATTGGTTTCCCCAGACACAGACTAAGTGTAGTACTGGACTGACCCAGTCTGTAGTCTGAGTCTGTAAAACCCACATTTCAAGCAGACTCCCATAGTCCCTGTGCCCAGGAATGCGAAGGTAACCTTCCATAAATGACTACCGCCCCGTAGTAAAATTGATTAAATAAAAAATGTTCCTCATCAATCTACACACAATACCCCATAATGACAAAGCAAAAAGAGGCTACATTTTTTTGCTAATTCAAAAAAATTAAATACCAAGTCAGAGCAAAAACCAAGCCATGAAGTCGAAGGAATTGTCCGTAGAGCTCAGAGACAGGATTGTGTCGAGGCACAGATCTGGGGAAGGGTACCAAAAAATTTCTGCAGCATTGAAGGTCCCCAAGAACACAGTGGCCTCCATCATTCTTAAAATGGAAGTTCGGAACCACCAAGACTCTTCCTAGAGCTGGCCGTCCGGCCAAACGGGGGAGAAGGGCCTTGGTCAGGGAGGTGACCAAGAACCTGATGGTTCCTCTGTGGAGATGGGAGAACCTTCCAGAAGGACAACCATCTCTGCAGCACTCCACCAATCAGGCCTTTATGGTAGAGTGGCCAGACGGAAGCCACTCCTCAGTAAAAGGCACATGACAGCCCGCTTGGAGTTTCCCAAAAGGCACCTAAAGGACTCTCAGACCGTGAGAAACAAGATTATCTGGTCTGATGAACAAGATTGAACTATTTGGACTGAATGCCAAGCGTCACGTCTGGAGGAAACCTGGCACCATCCCTACGGTGAAGCATGGTGGTGGCAGCATCATGCTGTGGGGACGTTTTTCAGCGGCAGGGACTGGGAGACTAGTTAGGATCGAAGGGAAAGATGAGCGGAGCAAAGTACAGAGAGATCCTTGATGAAAACCTGCTCCAGAGCGCTCAGGACCTCAGACTGGGGTGAAGGTTCACCTTCCAACAGGACAATGACCCTAAGCACACAGCCAAGACAACACAGGAGTGGCTTCGGGACAAGTCTCTGAATGTCCTTTAGTGGCCCAGCCAGAGCCTGGACTTGAACCTGATCAAACATCTCTGGAGAGACCTGAAAAAAGCTGTGCAGCGACGCTCCCCATCCAACCTGACAGAGCTTGGGAGGATCTGCAGAGAAGAATGGGAGAAACTCCCCAAATTTATTTATTTATTTTATTTAACCTTTATTTAACCAGGAAGGGCTCATTGAGATTTAAAATCTCTTTTTCAAGAGCGTCCTGGCCAAGATAGGCAGCACCAAGTCATTACAAAAAATTACAGACAGACAACATGAAAAACTACAAGTAATCTAGTAAAAACCATTCATGAATTTACAAGAGTATAACAATATCAAAAACAGCAAATTAAAAACATTGACAGGTCAGGGAATCAGCCTCAAAATCCTTCATCAGAGATTTAAAAACACCAATCGGGACAAGTTCTTCCAGTTTAAAATTATTTTGTAAGGTGTTCCAAGACGATGGCGCAGAGTACATAAAATACCTTTTACCAAATTCAGTTCGGACATTTGGAACAGTTAGCAAATACAGGTGTGCCAAGCTTGTAGCGTCATACCCAAGAAGACTCGAGGCTGTAATGGCTGCCAAAGGTGCTTCAACAAAGTACTGAGTGAAGGTCTGAATATTTATGTAAATGTATTTCCGTTTTTATTTTTGAATACATTTGCAAAAAATCTAAAAACCAGTTTTTGCTTTGTCATTATGGGGTCCCCTGTAGCTCAGTTGGTAGAGCATGGCGCTTACAACGCCAGGGTTGTGAGTTCGTTTCCCACGGGGGGCCAGTATGAAAAATGTATGCACTCACTAACTGTAAGTCGCTCTGGATAAGAGCGTCTGCTAAATGACTAAAATGTAAACGTGTGTAGATTGATAAAGAAAAAACAAAATGTAATCAATTTTAGAATAAGGCTGTAACGTAACAAAATGTGGAAAAAGTCAAGGGGTCTGAATACTTTCCGAATGCACTGTAAATAGGGCTAAATACAGTATGTCTGGGAAACCAGCTCTAGATTGGCCGATGTATGGACAGCACAACTCACCATATGTGGATACTTCTCTGGATCAGTGACGCTGATGTCTGTCAGTTTAATGTTCAGGTACTGCAAGACAAGAGCAAGCACAACAACTTAAGAGCCCATTTAAAAAAAACGGACGAACGCTAACGGTTTGGGTCGTCTTCTATTCTTACCTGATCAACAGAGTGAAGTGTCCCACAGATGCTGAAATAAAAAAAAAATTGACAAAATATGTGTAACTTGCAAAAAATCAACATCTGTCATCTCAAGCTTTCAATTGTTTTGGTTTGCAGTGCAGGGTGCTTCGGGGACTCGATGACAGACGGGAAAGAGACGAGGACATCCACCCGCCACCTAGATCAAAACGTTGAGCTGCTGCCCTTCTGTATGAACAGAAGCAGGGCAAACTTCATTCCAAAAGGTAACCAGGCTATTTTTTGTTTTGTCGACATTTTGGAAAGTTTACCGAAAAATATTCTGTTTCCATCAAGCCTGTCATTACATTCTTTATCCGACTTTTACGCCTAAATATTGTTTCTGTGCGACCTGGAATTGTAATTTAGGAGCGCCTAGAAAAATGAAAGATTTGAGCTTTAAATACCTTTCATTGTGCTCCTAAATGTCTTTGCCTGCGCCTATATTTTCTCATTAGGAGCACGCGTGCTCCTAAAGCCATGTGACATGGGCTGACAGGGTGTGTGTGCTCACTTTCAAGTGTTTTTTTTTTTTTTGTATTGCATGTATTATTGCGTATTGATTGTGTATTTTGTATGCTTATCTTACAAAATGAATTTCCATGAAAATTGTACAGGCTGTTGTCTGCCCTAGCAGACAAAACTGCTTTACCCAAAGACTGTTACCCTCCTTTACAAAAACAACCCTCAGATGAAGGAAAGTGTACAAGTTAGCCAGCAGATCCGACACCTCCCGCTTGCTTCCAGCTGCACCGCAGGGTGGGACACCGCAGAGCAGGCGTGACGATAATTTAAGCAAACTGCCTGTCCGACCCTGTAGTGCAGCTGTAAGCAAGCGGGAGGTGTCGGATCTGCCGGCTATGTACAAGTGGGTCTCCGTTTTGTTGTAGTGTTAGACCAGCTATTTACAGAGAAACAGCCATAAACCCCACCTATTTCTACGATTTATCTTCTTAAAAATTTGATTTTAAACTTAAAAACACACTGCTAATCTTAAATTAAAAACTTTTGTATAGCCAATTTTGACTGTGGCAACTAGTGGAAACCACTAGGGGCCAGGGTTCAGGTCTGGAAGCACGGTTTTGACTGCTCCTACAGTCTTGCTTTCGGTACCGCAGTTTAACTGACGTCCAGCCCAGAAAGACCATTTCCATAGATGGCCCCCATAGGGAAGTCCGATTAGAAAATTCCTAAGACACATTAGTCATCACCTTTGTGCACAAAACATCACTCACAGCCGATGATATGAACCTATATACTGCCATGCTTTTGGAATGACGTGTGAACCGGTATCTGGGCAAAGGAGACGATGAATATGACGAGATCTCCTTTCTGCCCAGAAAGCTACCGTTCTCCAGCTCTGTTTGCTGCTCACCAAATATGACTACAACTATCGTCATTTACTGCCTTTATGACCAGTATGTACTTCCACAAAATGTCAAAATACATTTTTACAAGCAACTGAAAAATGTTCAATGTATTGTTTTGTACCGTAAGAGGCACCGGAGGAGGTCGTAGAAATGTTTTGGAAGTACATAACGAGCGTAACAGCATTAAGACGATAGATACAGGCAGGGCAGGCGTATTTTCACTTGACGCTCGCAGAGCTGGTGAACGGTAGCTTTCAGGGAAGAAAGGAGAGTGTCATATTCGTCTCTTTTACTGGTTCAGATTACGTCGTTGCTGCCCGCGATTCTCCCTGTGCACACTTGAGTGCTAGTGCTGCATGTGAAGTTGGGCCTCGTAAACCAGATGCAACCCGGATATTGAGTACCACAGTATGAGTCAATTAATCCCATAAAACCTAGCGGTCAAACAGTGAAATGGTTCCAATCGTTTTTCCACCATTCATTTTTCCCCATAGGGGATTTTAGAAACACTTAAAATAAGGTCTGTGTTTCCTGTAGGCTTACCCTGGAGTGACGTTTTTATAACAGTGTAAATCTCTCTCGGACAAGGTGACTTTTAATATATTTGCCTGTATTTACCCACTCCCATAATGAAATGCTAATTAGCTGCTAATGTGGCTATCATAAAGAACTACAAATGTCATGATGATCTGGACGAGACAGCAAATCGAGGCAAAGATAAGAATCTCTGGAATAACTACCTAATATTAGCTAAATGTACATTTACATCATTTAGCAGACGCTAAATGTAGTAATGAATACATTGGCTAAATTTCATTAAATGGACAATTTTGAGAACTGTCTTGTGCAAAGGTGTCTGCTAGAGATGACGTGCAGGAGCTTGCAGGGATTTGTAGTTTTGCATCATGGCTACTTTGATGCTAATTAGCATTTTCGAAATCTGAGAGTAAATAGAGCCAAATATATTGATAAAAGTCACCTTGTCGGAGAGAGATTTACATGGTTATCTAAACGTCACGCCGGGGTAAGCCTAAACGAAACACAGCCCGTAAGTGTTTCTAAAATGCCCTGTGGGAAAAATGACTGCTGGAAAAACGACTGGAACCAGTTCCCTGTTTGACCTCTAGGATTTATGGGTATTATGACACCTCCACTGTGGGGTACTATAGATGGTCCATGACTCTCTGTATTTGAAAATTAGCTGATTCAGTTGCAAAACGTTTCTTAAACTGAAGCAAACGGAACGAGAAGGGGAGGGACCTACCTGAATTTGTCCAAAATAAACTCGTTTGCTTCCGTTTGGTTCTTAAGCGGTTTCCGTAATGAATCCACGTCAGTTATTTTATACCTCAATGCATGCACTTACCACCATTTCCTCGTTTGCTAAATTCCTCTGTTATTCTTTTTTGTATCTTCATTAGCACAGTATACATGATCCCAATTTTTGCTCCAAGATGCCAAAAATTAGAAAAACACGAAAAAGTAGATCGTGCTGATTTATTGGTGTCTTGAACCATGTCGCGCCGTAGTTTAACAACGATGTGCTAAAACATCTAGCTATGAGCTTCCAGATCCTCTCATGACCACCGCGGCTGCAAGAAGCTCTCAGACTTCACCTAGCAACTATTGTAGCCTATATTAATGTTTTTAATTACTACTTGTTTATTTTGCTCAAGAGCTTTAAGATTTTGTCTAATGAAAAGCGCTATAAAAGTTAAATGCATTATTGTTATAAAACATAATATCTGAATTCCGCCACCTTTATGCACTAACGTTAGCTAGCTATGAACGCCAATAATACAAACCTCAAGTCATTTTTGAGCTCCACCACCACGTCCTTCCCCACCAGGGACTTGAAAAAGGAGTAGAAAAGCTGCAATACAGAAGATATATTTAACCTTAGCTAGCTACAGCGTATGAATAATTGCTAGATCGCTAACATTAGTTAGCTAAGTGACTTAACTAGCTGGCTAGTAGCCTAACATTCCTTGCGCTAGCTAGGAGACCGTAACTTCTGGATTTCCAGGCAACAATTCTTTATAGCTAAGTAACTAGTTACTACCTAACTAACTAAGCTCAAAAGTTTGCTAGTTGATAAACGCAAAATCAACGACATGCTCATTCTTCAGACATGCTAGCACACGCACTGGCTCAAACCGTTCGTACAACATGTTTGATTTGTATATAGATGCAGTTTTAACTATGTGAGTTGCTGATAACTATCAACACGCTTTGTAACATTTTAAAAACGAGAGAAAACGATTAAAATACAGCAAACAAAAGCACGAAATATTCTCACCATTTTCAATTTTCAGCGCTGCTGCCTCGTCTCAGGTTGATGACGTCATATGTACCAATTGGTCGATTTTAAAATACGTCATGATTGTGGAAGAAACATTTGTAATGGGCGCTCACATTTTCATTCATAAAATCTTATTTTACGCTATATTTATTTTATTTTTTATTATGTTATGAATTCATGGACAGAGTAGAGTAAGTAGGCTAATTAATATACTTTGTATATCTTCTATGCAGTTGCTAAAAGTTTTCCAATCCAATGACGTTGGCCACTTGCTTCAAAATGTATTCACACTCATGCAATACTGTCAACATACCAGCGGGTGGTAGCATTTAAATATATAAAGGATAGTTGGACACTGGGCTGTTGTAAACTGAATGTAACTGTCTGTAATACAGATAGGAAGGTTCAAAGCAGATGAGAAAAATTAATAGGACAAAAGAAATGGAGAGGCAGGTGAGTTTGATTCCTGTTAGTTTAATAGTATTGATTTGACTGCTCTTTGTCAAACAGCAGATACAAGGAAGAAACGTTCAGATGGTTGCAAGCAAGTCTTCAAAATGATTCCTATACTCTTAAAAGAGTTCTTCTGGTGGTCAGCGTTTGTGCAAAAATGAACAATGATACTTCTTATAGGAGGACTCTACAAATCCACGAGAGGAGACATGAAGACAATTCATAAAATGTCTTATGGAGATCCAGTACTATAGCCTATGGAAAAGGAAAGACTAGTTTGGAGAGTCAGGAAGACGAGCAGTGGAGTGACCGGGCAGGGGTGATAAGCTGGAGTGAGTTGTCATCTGCCACTAGCCCCCATTCAACATCTAATTTCCAACATGGCTTTTCAGCCAAAGCAGACAGTCATTTCACTGAACGGCCCATCTTCGAGGGTTGAGTTGTCTCCTGAAGCGCTGGGGAAAAGGGGAAGAGAAATGTTTTCAATTACAGACAAAGACCATGCTGCTTTTCGTCAGCCTGTTGTGTTGACTATGTACATAGTTTAATGAATGTACAGAACCTCTTCCTCTGTGGTATGCTTAGTTTAAAAACATAACAGAAGCTATACGCAACTTGCCTGATATGTGAACGGAGGCTACTTGCCTGATATTTGAACAGAGGCTACTTGCCTGATATTTGAACAGAGGCTACTTGCCTGATATTTGAACAGAGGCTACTTGCCTGATATTTGAACAGAGGCTACTTGCCTGATATTTGAACAGAGGCTACTTGCCTGATATTTGAACAGAGGCTACTTGCCTGATATTTGAACAGAGGCTACTTGCCTGATATTTGAATAGAGGCTACTTGCCTCTGGACTTGAGTGGGAAAGTTACTGGAGTCTTACCTCCTTTGGGGAGGGGCTGGATGGGCCTTGAAGGTGGGCGGAGTTTGCTGGGCAGCTCCGAGCTGTCTCTGTAGTCTCTAGGCTTAGTGGGCGTGGCGTCCGCCTGGCCTGGGCGGGACTTCATGGGCAGAGGCGGCCTATTGGCCGTTAGTACCATGCCACCTTCGGAGCGCGATGGCTTCACAGGGTTCTTGGTGTAGGACTGGGGGTGGAGGGAGGTGGTGGGGGGTGAACACAGGGGCTTGGTCTCAGAACAGGTGTAAGAGCGGTTACGCGGGGTGGGGACCGGGGGGCGGTCAGGGTCCTGGTCAGAGGGTTTGGGGAAGGAGAAGATGGGGTCTGGAGGGGTCAGGTGGTCCTTGGAGCACTGAGGGTCTGGTGGGTCTTTAGCTCCTCCTCCAGACTTCCCCATGGAGCCGTACAGAGGGTTGTCAAACATCTCCGCTGGCTTCCCGTCCTCACCTCTGGAAGACAGGACAGACAGACAGACATGCGAACACACACACACGCAGAAGCAGGTCATTCAGAGTTCAGCTTCACAGACTCACAATGGGGTATCAATCAATCTCTTCACTCTCAGTACATTGTCTACTCTGTGAGAAAATAGCAGTAATATTGTTCAGTTCCACTTCAAGTAGGCCTAAATAATGTCAGTCCCCATATTAGAGGTCAAACCAACTCAACAAATTCCCTTACACCAATTTACCAAGGGTTGTTCTCCCAGACCCAGATTAAGACTAGCCCTCGACTGAAAATATATTTCAAAGGAGTTCAATCTGTGTTCGGGAAACCGGCCTCTAAGAATTTTGAAAACGATAAACTCGTACATATTTTTTTCTCTTAGAGCTAGGCTAGTCCAAGAGAAACGTACACATTATCTGATGCCTTTCCAGTGGGGCTTCGCACAGCGCTGTGGTCGTAGCCAGTCTTTTTGGGAAAGATGTTTCCATGGGTCTGGTCCTTGCCCCCATGCCCAACGACACCACCCCCACCTCCGGAGCCTGATCTGGGCTGCATGCTGTAGCTCCACCCCCTGTCTGTCACACCTCCAGACTTGTAGCCCACGCCCATGTAACTGGGGTTGGTGATATCAGTAGGATGGGGAAGAGCGAACCTATTGAACAGGAGGAATAACCACATGTCCTCATCTCACAATTTTAACGGAGATCACAAGCTTGTAAAATAGTCATGAGTGAAGAGAGAGTTCTCACTTGTTGTTGTGATCGAGACCTTTTCCTTTTGGGGCACCAGAATCATCCCTTTCCACTTTGATGAAATCTGAAAAAGGAGGAGTGTTTAGCAACAAGAGAATACATTATGTTTGTTGGGACATCAGTGGTGCAGTATGGCATTGGTTCTCAGCCTCACCGTATAACTTCTCGGTCTGTTTGCCCCCAGAGGTGCGCAGCTGGACACCCCCCGTCAGGGTGCCTGTCCGCTCCCCATGGTGCGTCAGCGTCACGTGGAACTCTGTGTAGGAGGACTCTGCCGCTCGCAGAGCCACACAGCCCTCTCCTGTAGGGATGACACCATGTCAGGGAGCAGGAGGAGAAGGAGGAAGAGGAGGAGGAGAGAAGAGAACGAGAGAAGAGGAGGAGAGAACAGGAGAGAGGAGGAGGAGAGAAGAGGAGAGAAGAGGTGGAGAGAAGAGGAGGAGGAGGAGAGAAGAGGAGGAGGAGAGAAGAGAAGGAGAGAAGAGGAGGAGGAGAGAAGAGGAAGAGGAGAGAAGAGGAGGAGAGAGAAGAGGAGGAGGAGAGAAGAGGAGGAGGAGGAGAGAAGGGGAGGGGAGGATTAGAAGAAGCTGTCTTTTACTCTTTGACAGCTAGATGATGACAGAACTATACTGAACAAAAATATAAACACAACATGCAACAATTTCAACGATTTTACTGAGTTACAGTTCATATAAGGAAATTAGAGCTAGATGATCATGAGTCATAGACCTAGACTAGTATTTACACCAGCCCAAATGTGGTCTGTGTCATTCTCAAAACAAGTCTCTCCAAAACAGACCACAGTTGTCCTACTTTCTCACCATAGGATTCGTCACAGTCTGTGGACTTGACACACAGGAGGATGTGTTGATCCAACAGATACTCTGGGTCTGAGATGATGGGGACGAGCTTTAAAAAGACAAGAGGTCAGACACTCAACAACTCTATTGAGTCAAATACGACCATATTGTAAAGACAATTAGCCTAGTATTGTATGTATTGTATTTGAAAGAAGCTTCACTGTCAAACTTACCTCAACTTGGTTTCCAAACCGAACCTTGATGTTCCCATCAGAGTGATCTTGGTTCTCTCCTTCCGAGCTCTTGACGAATTCTGTGGACAGGATGCAGTTAGCCTGGTCCCAGATCTGTTTGTGCGCTAAAGCCGATTCCAGTTTGGCATGACAATGACCAATAGGAGATGGCAAGACAAACAGATCTGTGACCAGAGGGGTACATACCGGGTTTGAGGAGTTAGCGAGGTAACTTTGGTCAACTCTGAGTTCAACTCGGGATAACCGGTCATACCGATAGTGGCTCACATTTTAGCCAGGTAAATGTCTATGGCAACATATCCTTCAGAACTAACCTGCTCCGGGGGCAGGTTTACTCAGTGCTGACTCCATTTACCCTGAATGAAATGTCTGAGCTGTGAGTTGAGGACCAATGAAATCAGATTTCCTCCCTCTCACAAAAGATTGAGTCATCATCCCCATCATTTGAGGAAGACGACTGATTAAATATTTTATGAATGAAATGTTTTGTGTGTAATAAAAATATTAACGTTAAAATACCTATCACATGACACATTTAGTAATGACAGCATTTGCTCTCCAAACTGTACATTCTTCGCACAATTGTATTTAGACATTTGTGAAAAGGCAAACTGACAGCCGCAACCAACCATAGAAATATAATCCATAGATGGCGGTTCCCATTCAAGTCAGGACTGGCAGCCATTGCTAGTGTACCCATGAGTTTAACAGTCAAATTGCCAGGGTAAGAGGTTCCAAAACCCTTCTATGGATTATATGTCTATGGCCACAACAAAACAAGCTGTTCCACAGATAGGAGTGGGAAAAGGGTGGTTGTGCATTGATAAGCAACACCAAAGACGGCATTAACAATAAGTCATAAAATAAAGACGACACATCTAAGAGCCTATTCCACACCACAGCCTGCTGAATTTGCAAGATAACTTTTCTTTCATTTGTATTTTGGCACAAATTAAAATGTGGCACTGACTTGCACATGAATTGATGTTTCAGCACTGTCTCAATGAAGAGCTCGGCCACAAGAGTTTCTAAACCCAGAGGCGCAACATCGCGAGACTTCCGCAAACGCTTGCGAAACAGATCAAACAGGCCGGGGTTTGGGGTTTGAGAAGTCAATGAGAGAAGTGAAATATTCTTCCTTAGTTGTTAATTTTCTTGAAATCTAAAAGGCACAACCTAGATTCGAGCCAATGTCTTAAGTGTGGAACTTGTTATGACTCCAACGTCGTGAGCGTGACAAACTGACACGTTGTCATTTTCATCAAAAAATGAGTGCCTTTTATTTTGACGGCCTGCACATGCGCAGTTCGGCGCGAGATGACCGAAAGACCCGATGACGTGTTTCTGTGAATGAGCATAGCTAGCCAACGTCGCCATGACATCGCCTACAAAGTGTGATCAGGGATTTCTATTGGAGAAGCAGTTTTAGCCTATCTTCATACTATACTGTCTTTGGTCCGGCGTTCAACTAGTCATGTGCAACAACACGCAGTTATAAGCCTGCTAGAGTTAGCGGCAGACGGACGAGCATTATCCACCATCGTAGTATGGGATGAAGCCTGATATGGAATGTGAAGCTAACTTAAGCTGGCTAGCTTTAGAAAAGCCTGAGTAGATCTAGCTTGCTTCGTAGTATACCACTCAGGCTAGTGTGGAGGCTACAGTTCAGTTGGAGCACTTTATATGTTTTTAGTGTTATCCTATGATCCACTGACCACTGTGGTCACAGATCGAATAAGGAAGTAGCCTATTCTTACTCTCCAAGCAGCTGGAGTGGTATTCGATGAAGAACTTGGTCTTGGACTTTGTCATGAGGGTGGCAACGCAGTTCATGAACTTGATCCCACCCTGAGACACACTGTTGGGATCTGGAAAGAAAGATAGAAAGACAATTTGGAAAGGCAGTTGTCGGAAAACACTAGAACTTCTTCTTCTGAGGGCAGATCATTTTGTAAAATACTTTACATTTAATGTCAGTGATGTCAGACACTCATGCATCAGTCACACAGCCAGTATGGTGTAGTTGTCTTAATTGAAGTTAGAAACCGTACCATGCTTGGAGACGAACTGTGATGCCACTCCGACTTCAAACGTGGAGAAAACTGGAGAGTGGTCACTGGTCATGATGTCATTGGTGCACCCTACAAGAGAGGTTGAGAAATTATATAATTGGTATTAACATTAGCTAAAATTAGACATATTTTGTTGGTTATTGCAATTAATTAATCAATTAATCAATCATCATTGCATTAGTCTCACCGTATGACTGACAGAACACATGCACCAGTGGGTAGGACTTCCGCAGAACACGATCACACCATGATGGTAGATTATATTTAGTCTGTGAGTGAGAAAGATTTATATTTCTGTCTTTCGGAAAATCAGCATTGGTTTGATGGCAGGCCTACCTAAGACCAAGACCATCTTTCAAAAAGTGGTTTCAGAGACCCTGTGTGCATCCCAAATGGCACCCTTTTCCCCTATATAGTGCACTACTTTTGACCAGAGCCCCTGAATAGGATGCCATTTGGGACGTTGCCATTGTTTAGTGGCTGAGAACATTCTAGACATTTAGCAGAAGCTCTTATACAGAGCGACTTACATGAGCAATTAGGGTTAAGTGCCTTGCTCAAGGGCACATCGACAGATTTTTCACCTAGTCGGCTCGGGGATTAGAACCAGCGACCTTTCGGTTACTGGCACAACGCTCTTAACCACTAAGCCACCTGCTGCCCCTAGGTAAAATAATAAACAGCGAAGCTGTGGACTTGTGCGCTCAGATATTTGCTTATTTCCTCTACTGTATGAGGGTCATACAGGGACACAGCATCTCAGGAAACATACAGAGTTAAAACCTACCCCCGTGGCTTTGGCCTTGGTGTAGGCGTATCTCTCGCGTGTGTCTCTCTCGAAACGATACGTGGGCGCGAATGTGATCTCCTCCTCGTCTGTGATGAGATTAAATAAAAAGAGAAAGATGTCAGAATCACCATTATTTGCCAATTACATTTACATGTACCAGGAAGTGGTGCTGACATCGTCTTATAATTAACAATATACAGACAGAATATAGACAAAAGAGTGTACACAATCTTCATACAGTCACACATTCTCTACACGTTGTTACATGTTGTGGTGAACTCAACTATCTCTATGTAACAGTTTTGCTTCCGTCTACATCTTGTTACGTGTTGTGGTGAATTCAACTTTCTCTACGTCTTGTTACATGTTGTGGTGAACTCAACTTCAAGCAGGCAAAATTTGGCACAATAACATTTCCATGACAAAAGCATGAGCACTTCAGAGCATAAATACTCTCTGGTAGGGCTAGTTAGCCTATAGTTTTCCAAGGCAAACATAGATGTGTTCACTCAATGGCTAGTTGTGCCTATAGTTGACTCTCTGGTAGGGCTAGTTAGCCTATAGTTTACTCTCTGGTAGGGCTAGTTAGCCTATAGTTTACTCTCTGGTAGGGCTAGTTAGTCTATAGTTTACTCTCTGGTAGGGCTAGTTAGCCTATAGTTTACTCTCTGGTAGGGCTAGTTAGCCTATAGTTGACTCTCTGGTAGGGCTAGTTAGCCTATGGTTTACTCTCTGGTAGGGCTAGTTAGCCTATAGTTTACTCTCTGGTAGGGCTAGTTAGTCATGGATCAGGGCTAGTTAGCCTATAGTTTACTCTCTGGTAGGGTTAGTTAGCCTATAGTTTACTCTCTGGTAGGGTTAGTTAGTCTATAGTTGACTCTCTGATAGGGCTAGTTAGCCTATAGTTGACTCTCTGGTAGGGCTAGTTAGCCTATAGTTTACTCTCTGGTAGGGCTAGTTAGCCTATAGTTTACTCTCTGGTAGGGCTAGTTAGCCTATAGTTTACTCTCTGGTAGGGCTAGTTAGTCTATAGTTTACTCTCTGGTAGGGCTAGTTAGCCTATAGTTTACTCTCTGGTAGGGCTAGTTAGCCTATAGTTGACTCTCTGGTAGGGCTAGTTAGCCTATGGTTTACTCTCTGGTAGGGCTAGTTAGCCTATAGTTTACTCTCTGGTAGGGCTAGTTAGTCATGGATCAGGGCTAGTTAGCCTATAGTTTACTCTCTGGTAGGGTTAGTTAGCCTATAGTTTACTCTCTGGTAGGGTTAGTTAGTCTATAGTTGACTCTCTGGTAGGGCTAGTTAGCCTATAGTTGACTCTCTGGTAGGGCTAGTTAGCCTATAGTTTACTCTCTGGTAGGGCTAGTTAGCCTATAGTTTACTCTCTGGTAGGGCTAGTTAGCCTATAGTTTACTCTCTGGTAGGGCTAGTTAGCCTATAGTTTACTCTCTGGTAGGGCTAGCTAGTGTCATGGCTCTGGGGCTAGTTAGTCTATAGTTTACTCTCTGGTAGGGCTAGTTAGCCTATAGTTTACTCTCTGGTAGGGCTAGTTAGCCTATAGTTTACTCTCTGGTAGGGTTAGTTAGCCTATAGTTTACTCTCTGGTAGGGTTAGTTAGCCTATAGTTTACTCTCTGGTAGGGTTAGTTAGCCTATAGTTTACTCTCTGGTAGGGCTAGTTAGCCTATAGTTTACTCTCTGGTAGGGTTAGTTAGCCTATAGTTTACTCTCTGGTAGGGTTAGTTAGTCATGGCTCTGGGGCTAGTTAGCCTATAGTTTACTCTCTGGTAGGGCTAGTTAGCCTATAGTTTACTCTCTGGTAGGGCTAGTTAGCCTATAGTTGACTCTCTGGTAGGGCTAGTTAGCCTATAGTTTACCAAGGCTAACATACTGTAGATGTGTTCACTCAATGGCTAGTTGTGCCCATTCGTTGACCATGGCTTTGGCATGGAAATGCATTACTTTAATCAAAATCACTTATCAATGACCATCAATTTATCCTCACATTTTTTCATACACATCACATAGCCCTAGTGAAGTTGAATTTGCTTTAGGCATAGTTAGATGTGACAGAATGCATGTTGCTAGTGGCCATGTCTCACCATAGTGTAGGAAGACCTTCTCTTCTCCCCTCTCAATGTTGAGCTGGTCTCTGCACAGCAGTTCCTGGTACTGTTGCTGTTTGATCTTGGTCACAATGTTCTCTGCTTCCTGTAAGGGAACACAATGCAAAGTAGCTGCTCTCTCTTCCTGCACAGTGATGTCAGCAGCCCAGCACAGTCTCCATTTATCCTTACTGCTGCTAGAAAAATAGGGAACAGGAACTGCATGCTGGCCCTGTTCCAAATGGCACCCTAATCCCTATATAGTGAACTACTGTAGACCGGGGCCCTTGGTAAAAAAAAAAAAAAGTAGTGCACTCCTCTGGTCAAAAGTAGTGCATTACATAGGGAATAGGTTGCCATTTGGGATGCAACTACTGTTTCATGCACCGGACAGGTGGGCCGCCGTGTCCTTTACACAAGTGTGTGTCCAAATAACAACTTGCTCACTATGTAACAACACATTCAATAAGCACATTAATACAAATTCAGACTAGCAGTGGCTGAGAGTTGTTGATAAAGCAGTTGATAGTTGTTGATACTGTAGCGACCTTAACCCAACATAACCTCTTCAAAAGGTTCAGATCTCTTGGCGTAACGGTTAAGGTTGAGTTGACAGTCGCTGGACCCGGGTTAGAGTCCCAGGTTTTTTACAATCTCCACATCCAATGTTAACTGCCAAACTAGTTCAACTTACTGTGGATGGCAATTCAATTCGATAATTCAGATCCCCAAGCCAGAACAGATGAGTGAATCGATGTGTGATGTCAAATGGGTTCAGTTTCTTATCTCCAAGATTCAAGAAGCGTAGGATGCTGACGTAATTTTGGTTGCGTCTGGCAAGAGAACAAATGTTGAGAAAATAAAATGTCTTGCTTTCAAGTAGTTGAGATATGAAGAGATGTGGAATCTTCTTTTCTCACATTTAGCTATTTTCTGCAATATGCAGACTCATATCTTTGTGTTCCTTTTTTAAAATCAAACAGAAATGAACAGAAACAGTTAAAGGCTGCTCAAGACATAGAGCAGACAAGCCACAAATAACAACAGACAGCCTAAACAATACTGGAGCATAAACAAACAAAAAAACCTTGTGAGAGTTTAGTGGCATTTTGAGGAGATGCTAAATGTACTGATATTGAGTCAGTGGAATCAATACACTTTTTGATTTCACTTCATTTAGCTTTCAATGCAAACTGGTTTCTAGGGGTCAGAACAATTTAAAATGCTAAAGGAGTGTTACATTCTGATTTACGTAATTTGTCAGCCATTTTAAATCCCTGTAGCTCACCTGATCTTCTTCTCGCTCCCCGAAGTCAGGTGACTGTTGACAAAGCCAAAGGAAGTACCGTTGAACATGAAGGACACACCCACTGCTCCCTTATTTCCTGGAAGATAAACAAAAAGCACCTGGATGTAACGTTGGGCCTCTCTACTAGTTGTGCATTTCATCGTCTAGGTTGTTATTAAAGAGGGACAGTTTCCCGGACACAGATTAAGGCTAGTCTTGGACTAAAAAACAATTTCAATGGAGAATCTCCATTCACCATGCTTTTTAGTCCAGGACTAGCCTTCATCTGTGTCCGGGAAACTGGCCCAAAGAGTCTGCAGTGAGTTGATGGGTCTGCAGTGAGTTGATGGGTCTGCATTGAGTTGATGGTTCTGCAGTGAGTTGATGGTTCTGCATTGAGCTCATGGTTTTGCAGTAAGTTGATGGTTCTGCAGTGAGTTGATGGGTCTGCGGTGAGTTGATGGGTCTGCAGTGAGTGGATGGTACTGCAGTGAGTTGATGGTTCTGCAGTAAGTTGATGGGTCTGCAGTGAGCTGATGGTTCTGCAGTAAGTTGATGGGTCTGCAGTGAGTTGATGGTTCTGCAGTGAGTTGATGGGTCTGCAGTGAGTTGATGGTTCTGCAGTGAGTTGATGGGTCTGCAGTGAGCTGATGGGACTTACCCAGTGCGTTGGCGATCCCTGTCTTGACGCTGTCTGAAAAGATGTGTGAGATTCTGTTTTCGTGCTCTGGCTTGGCTAGCACAACGATGCGGATGTTCCATAGGGTTTGGATGGCTATCTGAACAAAATATAACGCAGAATAATTACAATAAAACACACATTAATCATTCCTTATGGTGAATTCTATTACAATCTGACAGTCACTGGCACTTGTTTTAATGTAATGTCCCCAGGCTTAATTGCAACCACATACAGTGGGGGAAAAAAGTATTTAGTCAGCCACCAATTGTGCAAGTTCTCCCACTTAAAAAGATGAGAGAGGCCTGTAATTTTCATCATAGGTACACGTCAACTATGACAGACAAATTGAGAAAAAATAATCCAGAAAATCACATTGTAGGATTTTTAATGAATTTATTTGCAAATTATGGTGGAAAATAAGTATTTGGTCACCTACAAACAAGCAAGATTTCTGGCTCTCACAGACCTGTAACTTCTTCTTTAAGAGGCTCCTCTGTCCTCCACTCGTTACCTGTATTAATGGCACCTGTTTGAACTTGTTATCAGTATAAAAGACACCTGTCCACAACCTCAAACAGTCACACTCCAAACTCCACTATGGCCAAGACCAAAGAGCTGTCAAAGGACACCAGAAACAAAATTGTAGACCTGCACCAGGCTGGGAAGACTGAATCTGCAATAGGTAAGCAGCTTGGTTTGAAGAAATCAACTGTGGGAGCAATTATTAGGAAATGGAGGACATACAAGACCACTGATAATCTCCCTCGATCTGGGGCTCCACGCAAGATCTCACCCCGTGGGGTCAAAATGATCACAAGAACGGTGAGCAAAAATCCCAGAACCACACGGGGGGACCTAGTGAATGACCTGCAGAGAGCTGGGACCAAAGTAACAAAGCCTACCATCAGTAACACACTACGCCGCCAGGGACTCAAATCCTGCAGTGCCAGACGTGTCCCCCCTGCTTAAGCCAGTACATGTCCAGGCCCGTCTGAAGTTTGCTAGAGTGCATTTGGATGATCCAGAAGAGGATTGGGAGAATGTCATATGGTCAGATGAAACCAAAATATAACTTTTTGGTAAAAACTCAACTCGTCGTGTTTGGAGGACAAAGAATGCTGAGTTGCATCCAAAGAACACCATACCTACTGTGAAGCATGGGGGTGGAAACATCATGCTTTGGGGCTGTTTTTCTGCAAAGGGACCAGGACGACTGATCCATGTAAAGGAAAGAATGAATGGGGCCATGTATCGTGAGATTTTGAGTAAAAACCTCCTTCCATCAGCAAGGGCATTGAAGATGAAACGTGGCTGGGTCTTTCAGCATGACAATGATCCCAAACACACCGCCCGGGCAACGAAGGAGTGGCTTCGTAAGAAGCATTTCAAGGTCCTGGAGTGGCCTAGCCAGTCTCCAGATCTCAACCCCATAGAAAATCTTTGGAGGGGAGTTGAAAGTCCGTGTTGCCCAGCGACAGCCCCAAAACATCACTGCTCTAGAGGAGATCTGCATGGAGGAATGGGCCAAAATACCAGCAACAGTGTGTGAAAACCTTGTGAAGACTTACAGAAAACGTTTGACCTGTGTCATTGCCAACAAAGGGTATATAACAAAGTATTGAGAAACTTTTGTTATTGACCAAATACTTATTTTCCACCATAATTTGCAAATAAATTCATTAAAAATCCTACAATGTGATTTTCTGGATTTTTTTGACGTGTACCTATGATGAAAATTACAGGCCTCTCTCATCTTTTTAAGTGGGAGAACTTGCACAATTGGTGGCTGACTAAATACTTTTTCCCCCCACTGTATAGAGCCGGCTGGTGGAGGAGATTAGTGGTAATGTGTAGCCTGCCTCATACCAGTGTAGAAATCAGAAGTTACAAGTAACTATACTTTAAGGGGTGGTTTCCCGAACTCAGGTTAAGCCTAGTACCTCAGATTAAGTCTAGCAAACGCAATGGAAAATCTCAATTGAAAGTGCTTTGTAGTCCAAGGACTAGGCTTAATATGTATCCGGGAAACTGGCCCTGAGTGTTGAGATAATCACTGACTTGTTTGAAGCTGATGTTGGTGGTTCCTCTCAGAGCACTCTTCAGTGTGTCCATCCACTCCTTCTCCCCCAGGGGATCTTCCTGAGTCCCGATCACATAGATGTCATGAGGGATGTGGTCGGCCGTGTCATCCCTGGTCTTGCCCTGACCCTTACACTGGAACCAGGATGCTATGCTGTGGGGGGGACTGGCATTACCTGGGGGGAGAGGTAATTATCAATCAATCAATTGTTTAAATTGTCCCAATTGGGCAATGCGTAATTAGCTGTTGAGTTCTTGAGCAAAATAATTATAGACTGAGCTGAAGTAGCAATATCGATATTGATCAATAAAGTATTTATTATCAACAAATTGAAGCACTAGGTACATTATTCTATGTATTTTAGTTAATGTAAACATTGAAGGTAGCCATTTTACCCATATTCCAGGTGCCAACGAACACAGTGATCATGTCTGGCTCAGGCTTGTCTGAGTGTTTATTCTTCATCTGCTGAAGGAGTTGGCAAAATCCCTCTCTTTTCTAAAACACACACACACACACACACACACACACACACACACACACACACACACACACACACACACACACACACACACACACACACACACACACACACACACACACACACACACACACACACACACACACACACACACACATCAGAAAGATGACCACACAGTTAACATGAAATGATAGCTTGGTGGTACATGTAAAGCGCGCTTGACTTTTTCCACATTTTGGTGTGTTACAGCCTGAATTTAATATGGATTAAATTGTGATTTTTTGGGTCACTGGCCTACACACAATGCCCCATAATGTCAAAGTGGAATGATGTCTTTCGACATTAAAAATGAAAAGCTGAAATGTCTTGAGTCAATAAGTATTCAACCCCTTCGTGGTCCTCTGTAGCTCAGCTGGTAGAGCATGGCGCTTGTAACGCCAAGGTAGTGGGTTCGATCCCCGGGACCACCCATACGTAAAAATGTATGCACGCATGACTAAGTCGCTTTGGATAAAAGCGTCTGCTAAATGGCATATTACTATTATTATATTATTATTATTTAAGTTGTATGGACTCTGTGTGTAATAATAGTGTTTCAAACACAGATTCAACCACAAAGACCAGGGAGGTTTTCCAATGCCTCGCAAAGAAGGGCACCTATTGGTAGATGGGTAAAAATAAAAAAAAGCAGACATTGAATATCCCTTTGAGCATGGTGAAGTTATTAATTACACTTTGGATGGTGTATCAATACACCCAGTCACTACAAAGATACAGGCGTCCTTCCTAACTCAGTTGCCGTAGAAGAAGGAAACCGCTCAGGGATTTCACCATGAGGCCAATGGTGACTTTAAAACTGAGGATGGATCAGCAACATTGTAGTTACTCCACAACACTAACCTAAATTACAGAGTGAAAAGAAGGAAGTGTCGTGTATTGGGATTATGCTGTTGTTAAATGTTTTTAAGTGGAACTGAAAGAATGTTGATTTTAGTATCAAGAGGGAATGTTTTAGTGTAACGCCACATACAACAGACAGGAAGAGTGTTGTAGACAGGGGAGACTGGTGATTGGCCAGAAGAGGGAGCCACCCATCTGTTTGCATTGTTTATAAGTAGGGGCTGAACGGAGAAGAAGTCAGAGCAGCCATTAGAATTGGAGGACACTGCTCTCCAGACCTCGCGAGTCTGTAAACTTATGCTGTAAGCTTGTGATAATGAATAAAGACTTCTAATCAAGGTACAGCTTAAGCGGACTTCTTTGTTTGACAGCAATAGCCACCGGCAGCCGACGCGACACGACAGAAGCCTGTACGGAATAAAAAATATTCCAAAACATGCATCCTGTTTGCAACAAGGCACTAAAGTAATACTGCAAAAAATTTGGCAAAGAAATGAACTTTTTGTCCTGAATACAAAGCGTTATGTTTGGGGAAAATCCAACACAACACATCACTGAGTACCACTCTCCATATTTTCAAGCATAGTGGTGGCTGCATCATGTTATGGGTATGCTTGTAATCGTTAAGGACTGGGGAGTTTTTCAGGTTAAAAAGAAACGGAATGGAGCTACTGTAAGTATAAGCAAAATCCTAGAGGAAAACCTGGTTCAGTCTGCTTTCCACCAGACACTGGGAGATTAATTCACCTTTCAGCAGGACAATAACCTAAAACACAAGGCCAAATCTACACTGGAGTTGCTTACCAAGAAAACAGTGACTGTTCCTGAGAGGCCGAGTTACAGTTTTGACTTAAATCTATTTGAAAATCTATGGCAAGACCTGAAAATGGCTGTCTAGCAAAGATCAACAACCGAGCTTGAAGAATTTTGAAAATAATAATGAGCAAGTGTTGCAGAATCCGGGTGTGGAAAGCTCTTAGAGACTTACCCTGTCATGAGCACTCTCTCTCCCTGGTAGCAACATTAATTGCATTCAATTATCTTCCACTCTGCTCACCTCCCTCTCTCTACTCAGCCTAACTAGCTCCACCTGCCCTGCTCTGCTCTTGTTACCTGGCCAGCTGCACTGCATTTCCCACTCACCATCCTCACCTTGCCTCACTCTGTTCTAATTACTCTGCCAGCTGAACTGCATTTCCCCACTACCTCTCCCAGTATATCAAGCCCTGGTTTTCAGCCAAGCCCTGTCAGATCGTCTTCAAACCCGGACCAGTAACCTGCCTGTCTGCGCTCTGACTCCTGTTTGTGATACCGATCCTTTCTTGACTGCCTCCTTGTTCTACTGCCCCGTCTATCCCAACCTGCCTTCTGGACCTCGACTACTCTCCGATCTTCAGCCCCTCCGGTAACTCGTTTCTGCCTTCTGTCTCTCACCACGATATTTGCCCAGCCCTGATCTGTACTTCTGCCTGCCATTCATATTGCTGTTGTGTGTGTGTGTTCCCCCAGGTCTCCGACCACCAGATGAGCGTGCCCAGATGTTTCACCACCCTCAGCCCGATACGCCGCTCCATCACTGGGGAACACACACACTAAGCACTTGGACTGGACACCCCCGGACATTTGGTGACCCCGGAGCACAGGTACCCACAGGAGGACCCTGAAAGACCCCTGACACCCCTGGGACTCCTCTTCCCGCCTGTAACCTTGAATAAAGAACTCTGAATTTGAACTTGCGCTCTTGGGTCCTCTTCTGTTCGTGACAGAACGATCTGACCATCATGGACCCAGCGCACTCCCTGACCACGATGGAGGAAGAGCCAGAGAGGACTGCCCTACAGCGACTGGAACGCTCTGAGGAGACATAAATCGGATGGCTGGCGACATCGCTTCCCTTCTCCAGCTATTCAACCAGCAGCAACAACAGTTCCAACTGCAGCAACAACAGCTAGCCCAAGCCCTGCAACTACTCTCAAGCCCGGCTACTCCACCTGCACCCCCCTGGTCCTTTTGTTCCTGTACCACCGATACTCCTTCATCCCTCCGCTGGAGGTCCCAATGCTGCAGGCCCGGCAGTGCTGCCACCAGATCCCCACGCTCCTGAACCAAGGATTGGGAACCCGGAACGTTTTGATGGCAACCAGAAGCAAGTAAGACCATTCTTGAGCAGCTGCCGAATCCAGTTTGCACTACAGCCCAGGACTTTCTCAACAGAGGGAGCCAAGGTGGGGTATGTCATCACACATCTCACCGGTCGAGCTCGGTTGTGGGGAACGGGCGGAATTCGACCGGCAAACCCCAGCCTGTGCCTCCTTCAGTGCCTTTGAGGAGGAGATGTTAAAGGTCTTTGACCTAGGCTCGCCAACAGCCGAAGCGTCACAAGCTCTGCTCACCATCCGTCAGGGCAATCGGACAGTGGCAGACTTCTCCATTGACTTTCGTACCCTGGCCAGTCAAAGCTCGTTTAACCCAGAGGCACTGGTGCAAGCCTTCCTCCATAGCCTGGCCGGACTATATCAAGGACGAGCTTGTTTCCCATGACCCGCCCTCAACGCTTGATGCCGCCATTGACCTTGCCGTTCGCATTGACCGCCGTATACAGACCCGGAGGAGGGAGAAGGGCCGTCTCAGTCAACCTGCCATCCGTACTCGGGTCGATACCGCTTCTGTCCAGCCCCTGCCTGTCAAGTCCCATAGCCAACTCAATCAGCCTGAGCCCATGGAGATTGGCCGTGCCTCTCTGACTCCCGAGGAGCGTCGGCGCCGTCTAAGCTCCAACCTTTGCCTCTACTGTGGTGGCGAGAATCACCGTGTCGCTACTTGTCCGGCAAAAGCCGCAGCTCACCAGGTGTAGGGGAGATCCGGGTGAGCTCAACAAGCCTTCAGTCTCCCTCCATCCGAAAGACCCTGCTTCATCTCCGCCTTCAGCTTTCTGACAAGACTCATACATTGGCCGCCCTTGTGGATTCCGGAGCCGAAGCAAACATCATGGACCCTGAGCTTGCACAGCAACTGGGCGTGAACCATCATCAACTGACACAACCCATTCCTGCACGAGCCCTGGATGGGCATCATCTTGGCACTGTCACTCATATCTCCGCCCCTGTGACAATCCTGCTGTCAGGAAACCACCAGGAGTCCATCCAGTTTCACCTCCTACACTCACCTGGCCAACCACTCATTCTTGGATACCCGTGGCTCCGTCAGCACAACCCCCACATCGACTGGGAGACAGGAACAGTCCGTGAGTGGGGAAGGAGTTGTCACCAGACCTGTTTAAGGGGGCCACCCTGCCCGTTCACCGGGAAGGATCTAGCGCTACCTCCGACATATCCAATGTTCCGGCCTGTTACCACAGCCTGAAAGAGGTGTTCAACAAATCCAAGGCGACATCTCTACCCCCCACACAGACCCTATGACTGCGCGATTGATCTCCTGCCTGGCACAGCACCTCCCAAGGGTCGTCTGTATTCACTGTCAGCCCCGGAAAGAAAGGCCATGGAGGACTACATTAATGACTCTCTTGCCTCCGGGATAATTAGACCGTCGTCTTCCCCCGCAGGAGCGGGATTCTTCTTTGTCGGCAAGAAGGACGGTTCTCTTCGTCCATGCATAGATTACCGGGGTCTGAACGACATCACGGTTAAGAATCGCTACCCACTGCCCTTACTTTCGTCTGCCTTCGAACTGCTGCAGGGAGCCACTGTATTCACTAAGCTGGACCTTCGCAATGCCTACCATCTGGTGCGGATGAGGGAGGGAGACGAATGGAAGACAGCGTTCAACACACCAACCGGCCACTATGAATATCTCGTCATGCCCTTCGGCCTCACCAATGCCCCAGCAGTTTTTCAAGCCCTAGTGAATGATATCCTCAGGGACATGCTAAATACGTTCGTATTTGTGTACCTTGACGATATTTTAATATTCTCAAAGACTCTGTCAGAACACACGCACCACGTCCGGTTGGTCCTGCGCCGCCTGCTGGAGAACTCTCTTTTCGTGAAGGCAGAGAAGTGCGAGTTCCATGCCAAGACCGTTTCATTCCTGGGGTATGTGGTGACCGAGGGCAGCATTCAGATGGATCTCACGAAGGTGTCGGCTGTCACTTCCTGGCCAGTTCCTGAGTCTCGGAAGAAGTTGCAACAGTTCCTGGGCTTTGCCAACTTTTATAGGAGATTCATCAGAAACTATAGCACAGTGGCTGCACCCCTCACGGCGCTAACCAGCACTAAACAACCGTACCAATGGACATCAGCTGCTGATAAGGCCTTCAATATCCTCAAGACATGTTTCACTTCTGCTCCCATCCTCCAGATGCCAGATGCAGCAAGGCAGTTTGTGGTGGAGGTAGATGCTTCGGACGTGGGAGTGGGTGCAGTGCTTTCTCAAAGAGCAGCTGAGGATGGCAAGATGCACCCCTGTGCCTTCTACTCCCGTCGAGCTAACCCCTGCCGAATGCAACTACGACATTGGGAACCGCGAGCTGTTGGCTGTCAAGCTCGCCCTTGAAGAATGGCGGCACTGGTTAGAGGGGTCAAAGGAACCATTCGTAGTGTGGACAGACCACAAGAACCTGGAGTATATCCAAACAGCCAGGAGGCTGAACTCCCGTCAACAGCGGTGGTCTCTGTTCTTCTACGCGCTTCAATTTCACGCTCTCCTACCGCCCGGGATCTCGCAACATCAAACCTGATGCTCTTTCCCGGATGTTTCAGAAGGACGAGACCACCGCCATGACAGCTCCCATTCTTCCCAGCCACTTGGTCGTAGCGGCCCTCACCTGGGAGATCGAGAAGCAGGTCATGGAGGCTCTTCGGGACCAGCCAGGTCCAAGCACCAGCGCCCCCCAACCGTCTGTTTGTTCCAGCAAATCTCAGGTCACCTGTGATTCAGTGGGGGCACGAATCCCGTCTGGCCTGTCATCCCGGCATCACTCGCACCCTTCATCTGGTCCGCCAGCGGTTCTGGTGGCGGGGGATGAGACGGGATGTCCGAGAATTCATCCGAGCTTGTCCCACTTGTAACCGAAACAAGACTCCCAACCAGCCTCCTGCTGGGTTGCTGCAACCCCTACTCATACCCAAGAGGCCCTGGTCCCACGTTTCACTGGACTTTGTTACGGGCCTTCCGCCCTCTGACGGACACACAGTCATCCTTACCATTGTTGACCGCTTTAGTAAGATGACCCACTTCGTGCCCCTTCCCAAACTACCCTCTGCTAAAGAGACCTCCCAGGTGGTCCTGGAACATGTGTTTCGTATCCATGGCCTACCCCAGGATATAGTGTCAGACCCGGGGGCCCGCAATTCTCAGCAACCTTTTGGAAGGAGTTCTGTCATCTCCTTGGGGCCACCGCCAGCCTATCGTCTGGATTCCACCCGCAGTCAAACGGCCAGACTGAACGCATGAACCAGGAGCTGGAGAAGGCACTGAGGTGTGTGGCTTCCCAAAATCCCCGGGCCTGGGCTCAACACCTGCTCTGGGTGGAATATGCCCATAATTCACTCACCAGTTCCTCCACCGGGCTCTCCCCCTTTCAGTGTGTCTACGGGTATCAACCTCCACTGTTTGCCAGCCAGGAGGCGGATGCCACCTGTCCGTCTGCTCTTGCGTATGCCCGCCGCTGCCGCCGCACTTGGGCCCAGGCTCGCACTGTGCTCCTGAAGTCTGGAACCAGCTACGCCGTCGGTGCCAACCGACGGAGGACCCCAGCACCTACTTACCGGGTTGGTCAGAAGGTCTGGCTGTCTGCCCGGGATCTGCCGCTGCGGGTTGTATCACGAAAGCTGGCCCCTCGCTTCATTGGTCCTTTTCCTGTGCAGAAAGTCATCAGTCCAACGGCGGTCCGACTTCAGTTGCCCGCTTCCATGCGGGTCCACCCCACCTTCCACGTCTCCAAGGTCAAGCCGGTCCATGAAAGTCCCCTGGTCCCTGCAGCTCCGGCGCCACCTCCTCCGCGCCTCGTAGATGGCGGTCCTGTCTTCACCGTCCGGCGGCTGCTCCGCTCTAGGCGAAGGGGTAGGGGTCTCCAGTACCTCGTTGATTGGGAGGGATATGGTCCAGAGGAGAGGACCTGGATCCCGGCCAGGAGGATAGTGGACCGGACCCTTATCACTGACTTCCACCGACTACATCCTGATCAGCCTGCAATCCGTAGGGGCCGTCCCAAGAGGGGTTCCTAGCCGTCCGGCCCGCCCTGCTCCTGTCTCAGTGCCTGTCCTGTCTCCCCGACCGTGACCCTCCAGCTCCTTCTGAGGATGAGGAGATTCACTCGGACCGCTCGGAGGAGTTCTGACCCGCCGCCTGCTCCCCTCCACCCTCCCGGCATGATGTTGTTCTTGGGACTTCTGGGGCCGTCCCTTGGAGGGGGGTCCTGTCATGAGCACTCTCTCTCCCTGGTAGCAACATTAATTGCATTCAATTATCTTCCACTCTGCTCACCTCCCTCTCTCTACTCAGCCTAACTAGCTCCACCTGCCCTGCTCTGCTCTTGTTACCTGGCCAGCTGCACTGCATTTCCCACTCACCATCCTCACCTTGCCTCACTCTGTTCTAATTACTCTGCCAGCTGAACTGCATTTCCCCACTACCTCTCCCAGTATATCAAGCCCTGGTTTTCAGCCAAGCCCTGTCAGATCGTCTTCAAACCCGGACCAGTAACCTGCCTGTCTGCGCTCTGACTCCTGTTTGTGATACCGATCCTTTCTTGACTGCCTCCTTGTTCTACTGCCCCGTCTATCCCAACCTGCCTTCTGGACCTCGACTACTCTCCGATCTTCAGCCCCTCCGGTAACTCGTTTCTGCCTTCTGTCTCTCACCACGATATTTGCCCAGCCCTGATCTGTACTTCTGCCTGCCATTCATATTGCTGTTGTGTGTGTGTGTTCCCCCAGGTCTCCGACCACCAGATGAGCGTGCCCAGACGTTTCACCACCCTCAGCCCGATACGCCGCTCCATCACTGGGGAACACACACACTAAGCACTTGGACTGGACACCCCCGGACATTTGGTGACCCCCGGAGCACAGGTACCCACAGGAGGACCCTGAAAGACCCCTGACACCCCTGGGACTCCTCTTCCCGCCTGTAACCTTGAATAAAGAACTCTGAATTTGAACTTGCGCTCTTGGGTCCTCTTCTGTTCGTGACATACCCAGAAAAACTCTCAGCTGTAATCACTTATGTAAATAAGATATTTCTGTGTTTAATTTTTAATAAATTTGCAAACAATTCTAAAAACAATTCTAAAATCTATTGAATCCATTTCAAATTCAGGCTGTAAAACAGCAAAATGTGGAATAGGTCAAGGGGTATGAATACTTTCTGAAGGCGCTGTATTCTTCCTCTGAGGTTTTTACCTTTGTGTCGTCGAAGACAAACTCTTTCCTCAGAGTCTTCTCCTTCTCCGTCTCCACCACGACCACCAGCTTGGCAACTTTCTGGGACTTCACCAGCTGTAAGACTACACATTACATAGATTAGGGCTACATCAACTAGAGTCTTAGATTGCTTCCCAAATGACACCCTATTCCCTTTATATGGCACTACATTTTAACCAGCCCCCCCCCGCATAAGCAACTAATCTGCAACTTGGTTGCATCCAGTTGAAACTTTTCAACTTTGTGCATCTAGTTGCAAGCAACAGTCAATCAAAACAAACACTTTTGACACATGATCCATTCGAAAGGTTCAGAATTCCGACCCAGTTGTCATGTCAACACAGCTGTCAGTGCTGCCCGGCACAACCCGCGATCAGCGTTGACAGAACAGAGACTACTAGCACAACAGGAGATGTATGCAAATTATTGTACATGGTTTAGCAGTCAATAAATGTAACTTAGAAGTGAACCCAAAACCCTCCCCCTGACCAGTTTCAACTGAAATTGTCCACCATGAACTGTGCTAGCTAGCTGTGTCGTTGGCGTTTGCGATGTCATTTTTGGCTAGCTACGACGTAATGCAGCCGATGACATCGGGGGGTGAGTTTAGAATTCTCAAACAAGCAGCTTCAATTTGATTGGCTGTTTCATGCGTTTGAGTAGCTTCACGTAACAGCAAAGTTGCTTGAGATGATGTCACTTGCAACTGCAACTAAAATTGTGTGAAAGTTGCTTTGTGTCACCCCCCCAGTCCTAGATACAGTACAGAATGTAAAATCAAGATAGAGACGCTCTTTTCCGATTATAGGAGGAATAGAGTACTTACTTTTATTGTGAACAAAGTATTTGTCTTCTGGCCCGTCTTTGTATTTCTTGAAGTATATCTTCCCACTTTCAACATCCACCTTGAGGAACATCTTGGTTGTGAGACCGAGCAACTCTGATTTAACCTGCAAAGAAGAACAAGACTTCACAAATTCACAAAAGGAATTGCAATTAAACCATGCAAAGACAATTTGCAGTTTACCCCAATGATAATAGAGAGAAATTATTTTTGTTTCGGGCAAGTTTTCTTATCCGCTATGCCTTTGGTAATACAGTATGATGGGTGACATTGTTATCGTGAAACACAATGGTAGTTGGCTATTGGCTGCAGTATCGTATTAGTTCACTTACCTCGAATGTAATAGGTGGTATCAGAGACCTCCTGTGGCCTCCTTCATATCCCACCGACTCAAACACAGCAGCTTTGGCCTGAAAAGGGAACTTCCAGTAATGTGAAAAGGAAGCACTACTCCTTTAAGTGTAGTGTTTCTGTTTCTGGTCTGGTTTCTCAAAGTGTAACAGGAACGACGTCACAACATACGAGAGATCATCTACACCAGGGGGGGTCAGTTTAACGATTGATTGAAATATAAAATGAACAAGCTCTAGTTTCAGAATAAGTTTACGCCCCAAAATGGCACCCTATTCCCTATATAGTGCACTACTTTTGACCAGAGCTCTATGGGGGGCCCTGATCGAAAGTAGTGCACTACGTAGGGAATAGGGTGCCATTTTGGGACAGGCCCTAAGTTTAGAATAGCGTTAGGACATTACCTTCTCCTCGACGGAGTAGAGAAGCTTGGTGATTTGTTCCAGCCTGAATGACACAGCCTGACCTGAATCTGCTGACACCTAGAAAATAAAAGCAGAAACGTGAATTCAACATAAAACCAAGAATAGCGCAGAGGCAGACTTCAGCGCATCACACAGGGCATATCATTAGAAACACAAAGGATTTGAAAGCAACAAATTGGAAACATGACATTCTATTCGTAGGGTGCACATATATACTGTACACTAGACCAGAGATGATATAAATACTGTACACTAGACCAGAGATGATATAAATACTGTACACTAGACCAGAGATGATATAAATACTGTACACTAGACCAGAGATTATATAAATACTGTACACTAGACCAGAGATGATATAAATACTGTACACTAGACCAGAGATTATATAAATACTGTACACTAGACCAGAGATGATATAAATACTGTACACTAGACCAGAGATTATATAAATACTGTACACTAGACCAGAGATGATATATATACTGTACACTAGACCAGAGATTATATAAATACCGTACACTAGACCAGAGATTATATAAATACCGTACACTAGACCAGAGATGACAGTAAAACTAAACAGAAGTGTCTGATAAAGGGTTAATAATAGCCACCTGCAACCATGTAGCATCCATATACCTACAATCACGCAGCATTGTCACTCATTTTACAGAAAGACAAAAGACCCTCTAGTCTAGAATGGATCCTCATACCGACCCGTTTCCTTATTGAATACTGATGCAAAAATAATAAGATCTCGAATGCAGCTCATACTGTCCCATCTCCTTACTGAATGTTGATGTTAAAATGATGGCTAATATAAGTTAATCATAATAACAACCAACCTGACTTCTCAGTCGGCCGAACCCTGGGGAAAGCTGCTGGTCCAGAAGCCTCTGAATGACCTCCAGAGTGGGCAGGGTACGGGAGATCTCGCTGACACAACACAGGAGCACCAGAAAACGTTAATTCAACTCAAAATACTTCATTCATCCCACAAGGGTTAGGGTTAATCAAATGTTGTTGTTTACCAGGGTTGGAGTCAATCAATTCCATTCCTATTAAGTTTATTTCCATGAATTGACTCAATCGAAATGGAATTGACCCCAACCCTACTGTTAACGGTGAATGCTGAGTGAGTGGGGTCCGGAATTATTGCCACCCTTGATAAAGATGAGCAATAATGAATGTATAAAATAAATAATTCAAATACTGAGCTATATTGTATGCTCCCAAAAATCAAGCTTTATTTATACAGCACATTTCAGACATAGAAAGCAACACAATGTGCTTTACAGGGAAAATATATATATATATATATATATATATATATATATATATATATTTACTACACAACAAACATAAGATAAAAAACAAAAGAATGAGAAACTGAATGACTAAAAACACCCTGAGGAAAAGCAAAGCTAAAAATATGTGTTTTAAGATCTCTTTTAAATATGTCCACAGTTTCGGCCCCCCTCAGATTCTCTGGCAGGCTATTCCATAGGCTGGGGGTGTCACGAATTCAGCCGAGGCTGCCCCTCCTCCTTGCTTGGGCAGGCTTCGGCGTTCGTCGTCACCGGAGTACTAGCTGCCACCGATCTATGTTTCTGTGTTCTACTTGTTTTGTCTATTTTGCACACACCTGGTTCCAATTACGATAATTTGTTTCCCTATTTTACCCTCTGGTTCCCTCATGGTGTTGTGCGTGATTGTTCGTTGTTTTGTTGTCATTGACATGTGAGTCTGTATTTTCTTCCCTACGTGGAAGATATGTTTATTTACTTGTGACAAGTAAAGTACGTCGTTGACTAAGTTCTGTGTCCTGCGCCTGACTCCGTCCTACCGCTACACACTGATGCATGACAGAATCACGCACCCATAATGGAGTCAGCAGGTACATCCATTCCTCCAGGATCAGTGGAGGAACGCATCCAGCAGCACTCGACCATGCTACAGACTCTTGGCACAGCCATGGATCGAGTGGTACAGACTATGGAGCGATGGGAAAGGGTGGGGGGGTGGGGGGGGGGGGATTTCTACACCTCCTTCCACTACTATTCACTCCACACCCCTGTCCACCCCTTCACCACCTGGATCCAGTGGGATTCGGCTCTCGCTCCCGAGGGCATATGACGGAACAGCTGCCGGGTGCCAGGGGGTTTCTGCTCCAGGTGGAGCTCTACCTGGCAACCATCCACCCGGCTCCCTCGGGATACGAGAGCGTGTCCGCCCTCATCGCCTGTCAGTCGGGGAAAGCGCTCGAGTGGGCCTGCGCTGAGTGGGGAGGAATAGACGCGGCATCGGTGCGCTATGAAGATTTCACCCGCCGTTTCCGGGCGGTATTTGATCATCCACCGGAGGAGGGAGCGGCGGGGGAACGGTTGTTCCACCTCAGACAGGGAAAGAGGAGCGCACAGGACTTCGCACTGGACTTCAGGACCTTGGCAGCCAGCGCGGCATGGAATGAGAGGGCCCTGATCGACCATTACCGATGCAGCCTACGGGAGGACGTTCGTCGGGAGCTGGCCTGCAGGGACACCACCCTTAACCTGGACCAGCTGGTGGATTTATCGATACGACTGGATAACCTGTTGGCCACCCGCGGACGTCCGGATCAGGGTCCGTCCAGTCCATTCCCCAGCACTTCCGACCCTATTACATTTCACTGTAATGTCTGCACCTGTTGTATTCAGTGCATGTGGCCAATAAAATTTGATTTGATTTGATTTACACCGATGGAGCTCGGAGGTGCCGATCTAAGGGTGACCGGAAGGGGGGGCTGTTTTCTGCACCAACTGTGGCCGCAGAGGACACACTGCTGGTCGGTGCTGGAAAGGGTCCTCAGGGAGTCGAGGCAGCAGGCAGAGCACTGGTGGACCATCCCAGGTGAGTAGGCACCCGACTCACCCAGACCTCCCTGTTGCGCACATGTGTGTTCACATAGAATTTCCGGAGTTTTCCCAGCATAAGGCGCTCGTAGATTCAGGCGCAGCTGGGAATTTTATGGACCGTCTATTTGCACATAGATTAGGGATCCCTATTGTGCCTGTTGATGTGCCCTTCCCTATACATGCCTTAGATAGTCGCCCTTTAGGGTCAGGCCTGATTAGGGAGGTCACAGCTCCACTCTGGATGAAAACGCAGGAGGGTCATGAGGAGAGAATTCGTCTCTTCCTGATCGATTCTCTTGCGTTTCCAGTAGTGTTGGGGATTCCCTGGTTAGCCTCTCATAACCCCAATATTTTGTGGCAACAGAGGGCTCTCAAAGGATGGTCCCGTCAGTGCTCGGGGAGGTGTGTAGGGGTTTCCTTGGGGGCTACTACGGTGGAGAGTCCAAACCAGGTCTCCACGATGCACCTTCCTCCCGAATATGCCGATTTGGCTCTCGCCTTCAGTAAAAGGAAGGCGACTCAATTACCACCCCATCGACAGGGGGCTATGGAAGAGACGGCGGCTATGGAAACATATGTCTCCGAATCTCTGGGACAGGGATACATTCGGCCTTCCACTTCCCCTGCGTCCTCAAGGTTCTTTTTTTGTGAAGAAGAAGGATGGAGGTTTACGCCCGTGCATTGACTATCGAGGTCTCAATCAGATAACGGTGAAGTACAGTTATCCACTACCGCTCATTGCTAGTATGACGGAGTCATTGCACGGGGTGCGCTTCTTCACCAAATTGGATCTCAGGAGCGCGCACATCCTGGTGCGTATCCGGGAAGGGGATGAGCGGAAGACGGCATTTAGTACCACCTCTGGGCACTATGAGTACCTCGTCATGCCGTACGGGTTGATGAATGCTCCATCAGTCTTCCAATCCTTTGTCGATGAGATTTTCAGGGACCTGCACGGACAGAGTGTAATGGTGTGTGTATATAGATGATATTCTCATGTACAGTGGGGGGGAAAAAATTATTTAGTCAGCCACCAATTGTGCAAGTTCTCCCACTTAAAAAGATGAGAGAGGCCTGTAATTTCCATCATAGGTACACGTCAACTATGACAGACAAAATGAGAAAAAATAATCCAGAAAATCACATTGTAGGATTTTTAATGAATTTATTTGCAAATTATGGTGGAAAATAAGTATTTGGTCAATAACAAAAGTTTCTCAATACTTTGTTATATACCCTTTGTTGGCAATGACACAGGTCAAACGTTTTCTGTAAGTCTTCACAAGGTTTTCACACACTGTTGCTGGTATTTTGGCCCATTCCTCCATGCAGATCTCCTCTAGAGCAGTGATGTTTTGGGGCTGTCGCTGGGCAACACGGACTTTCAACTCCCCTCCAAAGATTTTCTATGGGGTTGAGATCTGGAGACTGGCTAGGCCACTCCAGGACCTTGAAATGCTTCTTACGAAGCCACTCCTTCGTTGCCCGGGCGGTGTGTTTGGGATCATTGTCATGCTGAAAGACCCAGCCACGTTTCATCTTCAATGCCCTTGCTGATGGAAGGAGGTTTTCACTCAAAATCTCACGATACATGGCCCCATTCATTCTTTCCTTTACACGGATCAGTCGTCCTGGTCCCTTTGCAGAAAAACAGCCCCAAAGCATGATGTTTCCACCCCCATGCTTCACAGTAGGTATGGTGTTCTTTGGATGCAACTCAGCATTCTTTGTCCTCCAAACACGACGAGTTGAGTTTTTACCAAAAAGTTATATTTTGGTTTCATCTGACCATATGACATTCTCCCAATCCTCTTCTGGATCATCCAAATGCACTCTAGCAAACTTCAGACGGGCCTGGACATGTACTGGCTTAAGCAGGGGGACACGTCTGGCACTGCAGGATTTGAGTCCCTGGCGGCGTAGTGTGTTACTGATGGTAGGCTTTGTTACTTTGGTCCCAGCTCTCTGCAGGTCATTCACTAGGTCCCCCCGTGTGGTTCTGGGATTTTTGCTCACCATTCTTGTGATCATTTTGACCCCACGGGGTGAGATCTGGGAACCTGGTCTGTACAACGGCCGTGGTCACACCTATCGGTGGATTTCGTTACGGACCTTCCCCCGTCACAAGGGAATACCACGATATTAGTCGTTGTGGATCGGTTTTCTTAGTCCTGCCGTCTCATTCCTTTGCCCGGTCTCCCTACGGCCCTACAGACTGCGGAGGCCCTGTTTACTCACGTCTTCCGGCACTACGGGGTACCTGAGGATATAGTGTCTGATCGGGGTTCCCAGTTCACATCAAGGGTCTGGAGGGCGTTCATGGAAGGTCTGGGGGTCTCGATCAGCCTGACCTCAGGGTTTCACCCCGAGAGTAATGGGCAGGTGGAGAGAGTCAACCAGGATGTGGGTAGGTTTCTGAGGTCCTATTGCCTCATGGTGTTGTGCGTGATTGTTCGTTGTTTTGTTGTCATTGACATGTGAGTCTGTATTTTCTTCCCTGCGTGGAAGATATGTTTATTTACTTGTGACAAGTAAAGTACGTCGTTGACTAAGTTCTGTGTCCTGCGCCTGACTCCGTCCTACCGCTACACACTGACACATGACATGGGGCATAATAACTTAACAAGTAATACTTATTTTAAAAAAAAAGTAGGGGTCAAAATTATTGACACACCTAAAGATACTCACTGTATAAATAAAGTAGTCAAAAGTTTATTATTTGGTCCCATATTCTTAGCACTCAATGACTACATCAAGCTTGTGAATCTACAAACTTGTTGGAAGCATTTGCTGTTAGTTTTGTTTGTGTTTCAGATTATATTGTGCCCAATAGAAATTAACGGTAAATAATGTATTGTGTCATTTTGGAGTCACTTTTATTGTAAGTAAGAATATAATATGTTTCTAAATATTGTAACGACCCTGTATTGTGTTCTGTGTTCATGGATGTGTTATCGTTCTCATGGGTACTAGCAGGGGTTAAATATGCCAGGACAGATGGAAAGGTTGGGGGTATGATGGGTAATCCCGCGGGATTTTGGGAATGATTAAATAGGGGTTACGGTCTCATCTCTCTCGTCTGTTCGGGACCCTTGATTTGACATGTTCCTATTTGTGTATGTTTGAGGTTTAGCGGCGTGGGTTGTGGCCTGAACAATAGCCCATTTAGAATAAACCTGTGTTCTGCCTGTACACCTGGTGCCCGTCTCTCTTTTACTTTATGACGCCCGCTGGGTCATTACATTGGTGTCGAAGTGCTTTCGAGCAGCGGGATAGATCGAGATTAGGCGAGTTAGCTGTTTCAGTATAGGCCGTGGTTAGCTTTAGCGTGACTCGCATCTACGGTCAGGATGATCGGGCGAGGCGGAAAGTTAAGGAAGAGTCGGACAAAGTGGCCGTTGTGGGCTCGGGTGTACCCGGTCGGGAGGGTCAGGCGATGACGGCTGTAGAAGAGCTGGAGAGCCACATGGCGGGAGTTAAATTGTCAGTCAGCAAGATGGCAGAACGGGCGGGTTTTCCTTCAAACCGCTCGACCAGAACAGACGTCACGGCGACGGAGATATCGAACCGTCACCGCGTGCGAAATGGCTGGACCTCCTTATGTAAACAGAGATGGCAGCGCCCCTATTGCCATTAGCCACGGTGCGGCTAAACTCCCAAAGTTCAATGGACAAGGTAAATGGAAAGTTTTTTCACTCAATTCGAGTTGTTGGCTAGAGCCGGGAGGTGGTCTGACGAGACGAAAGGGTTACAGCTTGCCCTGAGCCTGTCAGAGGAGGCGTCGGAATGCCTGCTAACGCTAGCCCCGGACGAGAGGCGACTACGGTGCGCTAGTGGAGGCATTGGGGGGCCGTTTCGGCAGCGATGCACAGCCCAACATGCTGCGGATTGAACTGAATAACAAAAGAGACTTCAGGGGGAATCATTAAAGGCGTTGGCAAGTGATATTCTGAGCCTGACCAGGCGGGCTTATGCAAATATGTCGATTGGGGTGCAAGCGCAGGCTGGCACGGGACAGTTTCATTAGGCGCTCTCCCCCACCGAACTGGGTAAGCATGTGCAGATGTCGGACCCAGCATCTCTGCGGGCTGCAGTGGAGATAGCCAGGAAGAGGGAGCTGATCTGGGGTGAGGGAGTGAGAGTGGAGGTTGCCAGTCAACCAGAGGTGAGAGCAGCGGCGGCCGGGGTGCTGGGGGTCACCAAACCAGAGTGGGTCGACGAGTTGGGAGGGTTAGTCAAGACCGCTTCCGCTTGTCATTGAGAAGGGCTCCAGACAACATCGCAGTGTCAGCTCAACTTCCATTGTCTGCTGGGGTTGTGGCCAGACTGGCCACATTCAGCGGGAGTGTGGCAGATTCTCCAGTCAACAGGGAAAGCGACAGCGGGTTCTCGCGCAGGGGGCAGCGCGGGCCCATTCCTCCCGCCCCGAACCCACAGTAAGCAGAAGATGTACCCAGCAGTGCAGGCAAGAGGTGGGGACCTGCTTCCCCAGGGTGTAGCGGCCACCGTGTTTCCTAGTCCGGTAGTTGTGGTGGGACGTACCACCATTGGGGACTTCTGCAATGTCATTGTCAAGGTAGGGGGGTGGAATGTTTGGCCCTGGTCGACACGGGCTCTACAGTAACCCTGGTGAGACCAGACATACTACCTGTTGGGGTGCGGGTGGAGCCGACCTTTGTCCAGCTACGGACTGTCACGGGGAGCTAGCCCCCATGTTAGGGAAGTGTCGGGTGTCTGTGACTGTGGGGGGAGAACTGTGGGGTGTCCGGTGTGGGTAGCAGCGGTACAGGACCCCTGTATACTGGGAATGGACTTTTTGAAAAACTGTGGGGCTCAGTTGGACTTAGCTTCGGGCACTTTGAGGCTGTCGGGGGGCCCACGAGTGGGAATGTCGCCTACGGGAGGGCCAGCAGGGGGCCGGGCTGTCCCTCCGTCTTCCTCCAAGCTTGCCGAAACTCCACTGGTCGTCCCGGCTGCTCCTTGGTCGTTGTTCCATCCCAGCAGCTGTCTCCGGCAGCATCGACCTTCACTCCCCATAATGGTGCAAGCACAGGCATCCCAGTAGCCCAAAACACACTGGCTCCTTCACCCCCATCAGCCCGACGGGGGGAAGGGGTTATCGGCGCCGTTGAGGCTGTGTGGCTGAAAAACTGTCAAGGTCTGGACGAGGGACAACAGAGACAATTAAAGCAGCTGCTGTTTGACTTTAAAGATAGCTTCGCTTGGGGGGAGATGAGGTAGGGCAAACGCACCTGGTTCAGCACCGACATCGACACTGGGGACAACCAACCCATTAAAAATTCGCCCCGTCGCATTCCCCTTGCCAAGAGGGAAGCAGCAGCCACAGCTATTGCTGACATGTTGCGGGCTGATTTCATTGAGCCATCAGATAGCCCGTGGTCCGCGCTGGTCGTCATGGTGCCTAAGAAAGGGTAAACTTAGGTTTTGTGCGGACTACAGGGGCCTAAATTCTGTCACCATTAAAGACTCTTACCCCATACCGAGGATCGAGTGAGTCGCTAGACACGTCAGAGGGTCCTCGTCGTTCTCTTCCCTTGATCTGCGCAGCGGCTACTGGCAGGTGCCCCTCTCGCCTGGGGCACGTGAACAGGGCCTTCTCCACGGATAGGGGCCATTGGCAGTTCAAGGTGCTGTGCTTCGGGCTTTGTAATGCTCCTGCCACCTTTGAGAGGCTCATGGACAGAGTGCTGGCGGGGGTTCCGAGAGGCGAGTGTGTCGTGTACCTAGACGACATATTGGTACATGGCACGCGTTTGAGGGGGCACTGGGGGCCACTTAGGCGAGTGCTGGAGAGGATCTCGGGGCGGGGCTAAAATTACACCCGGAAAAGTGCCATTTCATGCAAAGAGAGTTGGCGTTCCTGGGTCATCAGCTGGAGTGGTGAGGGTATCAGCACGTTGCCAGACAAAGTGGAGGCTGTGAGGGGTGGCCAATTCCAAAGGGAAAAAAAGGGTTAAGAGCTTCCTGGGTCTGGCATCCTACTACTCGTGAGGTTTGTGAAAGGGTTTGCGGGGATAGCAGCTCCCTTTGAACCACCTTCTCAAGAAGGACACTGTCTTTCAGTGGACCGAAGAGCACCAGCGGGCGTTTGAGGCCCTCAAACGTGCCCTGGTGGAGGCCCCCTGTCCTGTCCTCACCAGACCCAAACCGTCCGTTTATTCTGGACACCGATGCAAGCAATGAGGGCTTGGGGGCCGTGCTGGCTCAGCGTGGTTCTGACGGGGAGCACGTAGTAGCTTATTACAGCAGAACTTTTGATAAGGCTGACAGCTACTGCGTGACAAGGAGGGAGCTTTTGGCTGTCGTGGCAGCAGTACGCCATTTCAAGTACTACCTGGGGGCCTGCCGTTTGTGGTGCGACGGATCACTCCGCCCTGCAGTGGCTTCTCTCCTTCAAGGAGCCAGAGGGTCAGATCGCCCGCTGGTTGGAGGAGCTGCAACCCTACGACTTCCAGGTGGAGCACAGGGCCGGCCTTCGCCACAGCAATGCAGACGCCTTGTCCCGCCGCCCGTGTGCTGAGGACGGCTGTGGGTACTGCGCCAACGGGTGGAGCGAGAGAGGGAACTGTGCATGGAGGAGGAGTCACCGCCACGGTGAGTCAGCTGAGGGTGACAGAGTGCCGGGAGCTTGAGGCTGTGGACGTCGGGAGTGGAGCGTCGCCAGGAGGAGGACGCAGAGCTGCGTCCTGTGCTGGGGTGGGTGGAAGAGAGAAGACGACCGCCATGGGGGAAGTAGCCCCTCTATCACCAGTCACCAAAGACTCTGGGCTAAATTCTCAGTCCTTAGAGTGGCTGAGGAGTGCTCCAGAGGGGGTGGAAAAACCAGCTACTGGAGAAATGACGTGGCAGGTAGTGGTTCCCAAAGGCTGCAAGGGAGCGTGTTACAGCAGCTTCACGGGGGTAGGCGCAGGCATTTTGGGGTCTCCAAAACGTTCAAAGCGCGTACGTAAAGGCTTCTATTGGGCCAGGCACAGGAGGGATGTGGAGGACTTTTTGCAGGCAGTGCGATGAGTGTGCTGCTAAGAAAAGACCTCCAGGTCAGTCACACGCCCTCCTACAACAATTCCCAGTAGGGAGCCCATGAGAGACTGGGGGTACTGTTCTTTCCATCCCTAACAGGTGGATTCTAACTGCTATACTACTTCACCAAGGTGGCCAGAGGCTTACGCTCTCCCAGACCAGGAGGCAGAAACAGTAGCTGATGCATTGGTCGGGGGGAATAATCAGTCGTTCGGGGTGCCCAGTCTTCACAGCACCCGGGAGAAACTTTGAGTCACGGGTGTTCTCAGAGTTTTAGCGTTAGGCGCGGAGAACTACTCCGCTTCATCCCCAGAGTGATGGCTGGTGGAAAATTTACAGACATTAGCACAACAGTCTATCCTACCTCAAAACACCGAGTTGCCCCTTATGTGTTCTGTTCTCTTCTCCCACCTACTATGTTGGTGTGGTTCCCCCCCCAACTGTTTCCTCTATCGGCAGGGTTTTGCCTGCCCATATTTCATCCTCCCCGGTTGAGGCGGCTCACCCTGAGCCGCTCGAGAACGCGGGAATCCCAACCCTTTCTCGCTGGGAGGCACTTTGGAGCGGGAGAGCGCGTGTGGCTTCCCAGCCCCCCCCGAGGCGGTGCCCAAAGCTGGACAGTGCCTGGGTGGGGGCCGTGCCTGGTGATAGAGAGAGTGGGGGAGGTGACGTACCGGGTGGGGGTTCCCCACGGGGCCAGGGAGGGTGGTGGTCCACCGGGACCGATTAGCGCCCTACAGAGGGAGGAAACGTAGGGAATGGAAGTGAGGACTCTGATGTGACCCGGGGACAGTCTAGCGAGAGACTCCTAATGCAAGCTGAGCCTGGGACGGGGGCTGCCTCTTCGGGGGGTGCTGGAAATGACATTGGGGCAGATGAGTGTTCTGGGGGTCCACCAGTGAGGTCAGCACAACTGATGCACCTCGGTCGTTTTTAAGGATTTTGTTTTGTAACCTAGGGGCTGGTTTTAGAAGGGGGCTATGTATCGACCCTGTATTGTGTTCTGTGTTCATGATGTTTATCGTTCTCATGGTACTAGCAGGGGTTAAATATGCCAGGACAGATGGAAAGGTTGGGGGGTATGATGGGTAATCCCGCGGGATTTTGGGAATATTAAATAGGGGTTACTCTCATCTCTCTGTCTGTTCGGGACCCTTGATTTGACATGTTCTATTTGTGTATGTTTGGGTTTAGCCGTGGGTTGTGGCCTAACTGCCCATTTAGGAATACCTGTGTTCTGCCTGTACACCTGGTGCCCGTCTCTCTTTTCTTTTACCTCCTGGGTCATTACAATATGAATGTGGATGCTACCATGATTACGGATAATTCTGAATGAATCATGAATATTGATGAGTGAAAAAGTTAGAGGGTCAAAGACCATACCCCCAAAACATGCTAACCTGCCCTGTTATTGGTAATGGTGAGAGGTTAGCTCATACCCCCAAGACATGCTAACCTGCCCTGTTATTGGTAATGGTGAGAGGTTAGCTCATACCCCCAAGACATGCTAACCTGCCCTGTTATTGGTAATGGTGAGAGGTTAGCTCATACCCCCAAGACATGCTAACCTCCCCTGTTATTGGTAATGGTGAGAGGTTAGCTCATACCCCCAAGACATGCTAACCTCCCCTGTTATTGGTAATGGTGAGAGGTTAGCTCATACCCCCAAGACATGCTAACCTGCCCGGTTATTGGTAATGGTGAGAGGTTAGCTCATACCCCCAAGACATGCTAACCTTCCTGTTATTGGTAATGGTGAGAGGTTAGACCATACCCCCAAGACATGCTAACCTCCCTGTTATTGGTAATGGTGAGAGGTTAGCTCATACCCCCAAGACATGCTAACCTGCCCTGTTATTGGTAATGGTGAGAGGTTAGCTCATACCCCCAAGACATGCTAACCTGCCCTGTTATTGGTAAAGTAGTCATCGTGTGCTAGAAATATGTGACCAAATACTACACTTTTGATGACTTTATTTATAAGAATATTTAGGGCTGTCAATAATTTTGAGAATTTTTCTTTTACTTGTTAAACAAAATCTATTTTTCTGAGCAATTATATTAGTACAATTGTATTAGTACAATTATATTAGGATAAAATATTATAATTTCCCCTTTTTTCTTTTTGCATACAATGTAGCCCAGTATTTGAATTATTTATTTTATACAGTCATCATTGCTAATCTTTATCAAGGGTGGCAATAAAAACTTGGCATCATATTTCTGTCATGCTTCTCTAACCACCTGGGGGTATATTCAGCCAATCAGCGGCCACCACAGCAAGGGTGGCAACAATTTGGGACACCCCTGTAGCTAGCTATCGTCTGTAAGTCTACCGGTACCTGTTTAGTTGTTTGCAGATTCCCATAGTGAGCTTCTTCAGATGGGGGAGGTTGAGATTCCCATTCTGGGCTTGCTCAGCATCGAGACACAGTGAGGTGTGGAAGTATTCCTGGATGGATTGTTGGTGCTCTTCCGGCAGGCTGGAAGACACAATGAATTATCAGTCAGTGTGATTAGTTTGTTGGTACCTGACTAAAAGATTGGCAGCTGGGTAACACAATACTACCGGAGACACTTGAGCAGCATTTTGCAGCTCATAGTAGAATGAGAAGTGTCTCGGTGTCTCAAAAGAGTGTTGATCTGGGATCAGTTTTGCCTTATCATAATGAATAAGATTACATGGACAGGTGGGACCTGATCCTAGATCGGCACTCTGAGACGCTTTGTGGGCCCAGACCGAGGCATACTTAGACATGTCCACATGTTGCAGCCTCTGTCGGTATGTGTCTATCAGGGAAGCACAGGCCAGCTCTGAACCCTGGGACTCCCCACCATGGGTCTCTTTACTGTCATTGGCTGACAGCCCTCCTGAGAAGTTCCTGGGTGGTAGTTGAGGAGGGTATTTAACTGGATCTGGAGATGAACAACCACAACAGTTAAACTGTTAGACATAATTAAATCATCAGAATCATACCCTGTGTAGTACTTGAATTTGGCCAGTAACATTTTTCCTCACATTACTAATACTAGTACCAGCATCTTCAGTCACTTTTATTCCTGTTTACATGTATATATCTACCTCAATGACTCCAGTACTCCTGTTTACATGTATATATCTACCTCAATGACTCCAGTACCCCTGTTTACATGTATATATCTACCTCAATGACTCCAGTACTCCTGTTTACATGTATATATCTACCTCAATGACTCCAGTACTCCTGTTTACATGTATATATCTACCTCAATGACTCCAGTACCCCTGTTTACATGTATATATCTACCTCAATGACTCCAGTACTCCTGTTTACATGTATATATCTACCTCAATGACTCCAGTACTCCTGTTTACATGTATATATCTACCTCAATGACTCCAGTACTCCTGTTTACATGTATATACCTACCTCAATGACTCCAGTACTCCTGTTTACATGTATATATCTACCTCAATGACTCCAGTACTCCTGTTTACATGTATATATCTACCACAATGACTCCAGTACTCCTGTTTACATGTATATATCTACGTCAATGACTCCAGTACTCCTGTTTACATGTATATATCTACCTCAATGACTCCAGTACTCCTGTTTACATGTATATATCTACCTCAATGACTCCAGTACTCCTGTTTACATGTATATATCTACCTCAATGACTCCAGTACTCCTGTTTACATGTATATATCTATGTCAATGACTCCAGTACTCCTGTTTACATGTGTATACACAACCAGTCAAAAGTTTGGACACACCTACTCATTCAAAGGTTTTTATTTTTAAAATTTTTACATTGTAGAATAATAGTGAAGACATCAAAACTATGAAATAACACATATGGAATCAAATTAGTGGATTCAGATATTTCAGCCACACCCGTTGCTGACAGGTGTATAACATCAAGCACACCGCCATGCAATCTCCATAGACAAACATTAGCAGTAGAATGGCCTTACTGAAGAGCTCAGTGACTTTCAACGTGGCAACGTCATAGGATGCCACCTTTCCAACAAGTCAGTTCGTCAAATTTCTGCCCTGCTAGAGCTGCCCCGGTCAACTGTAAGTGCTGTTACTGTGAAGTGGAAGTGGAGTAACAACGGCTCAGCTGCGAAGTGGTAGGCCACACAAACTCACAGAATGGGGCTGCCAAGTGCTGAAGCGTGTAGCGCGTAAAAATCGTCTGTCCTCAGTTGCAACACTCACTACCGAGTTCCAAACTGCCTCTGGAAGCAACGTCAGCACAAGAACTGTTCGTCGGGAGCTTCATGAAATGTGTTTCCATGGCAGAGCAGCCACACACAAGCCTAAGATCCCAATACCCAATGCCAAGCGTCGGCTGGAGTGGTGTAAAGCTCGCCGCCATTGGACTCTGGAGCAGTGGAAGCGTGTTCTCTGGAGTGATGAATCACGCTTCACCATCTGGCAGTCCGACGGACGAATCTGGGTTTGGCGGATGCCAGGAGAACGCTACCTGACCCAATGCATAGAGCCAACTGTAAAGTTTGGTGGAGGAGGAATAATGGTCTTGGGCTGTTTTTCATGGTTCGGGCTCCTTAGTTCCAGTGAAGGGAAATCTTAACACTACAGCATACAATGACATTCTAGATGGCATTCGTGCACATAGCGAGGTCCATATAGAAATGGTTTGTCGAGATCTGTGTGGAAGAACTTGACCGGCCTGCACAGAGCCCTGACCTCAACCCCATCGAACACCTTTGGGATGAATTGGAACGCCGACTGCGAGCCAGACCTAATCGCCCAACATCAGTGCCCGACCTCACTAACGCTCTTGTGGCTGAATGGAAGCAAGTCCCCCGCAGCAATGTTCCAACATCTAGTGGAAAGCCTTCCCAGAAGTGTGGAGGCTGTTATAGCAGCAAAGGGGGGGACCAACTCCATATTAATGCCCAGGATTTTGGAATGAGATGTTCGACGAGCAGGTGTCCACATACTGTTGGTCTTGTAGTATATCTACTTTAACCGGGTTAATGAGTATTTGATTACATGTAATCTGATTACAAAACAACTAACTGTAATCAGTTACATTATCAGCAAACGTATTGTCATCAGATTACAGATAAAAACTAGATGATTACTTATTGGATTACTTTTACATTTAGAGAGGATGTTTTCTCAATGACATTCAATTCAGCATCGAAAAAAGGCGCAAGTTTAAGTTTGTTCCACCTGAGCGAGTCTGAACAGCAGTCAGAGACCACTATGATGACACAACAAATGATGACCACCAATCAGAGACCACTATGATGACACAACAAATGATGACCACCAATCAGAGACCACTATGATGACACAACAAATGATGACCACCAATCAGAGACCACTATGATGACACAACAAATGATGACCACCAATCAGAGACCACTATGATGACACAACAAATGATGACCACCAATCAGAGACCACTATGATGACACAACAAATGATGACCACCAATCAGAGACCACTACGATGACACAACAAATGATGACCACCAATCAGAGACCACTATGATGACACCCCAAATGATGACCACCAATCAGAGACCACTATGATGACACAACAAATGATGACCACCAATCAGAGACCACTATGATGACACAACAAATGATGACCACCAATCAGAGACCACTATGATGACACAACAAATGATGACCACCAATCAGAGACCGCTATGATGACACACCAAATGATGACCACCAATCAGAGACCACTATGATGACACAACAAATGATGACCACCAATCAGAGACCACTATGATGACACACCAAATGATGACCACCAATCAGAGACTACTATGATGACACACCAAATGATGACCACCAATCAGAGACCACTATGATGACACAACAAATGATGACCACCAATCAGAGACCACTATGATGACACAACAAATGATGACCACCAATCAGAGACCACTATGATGACACAACAAATGATGACCACCAATCAGAGACCACTATGATGACACAACAAATGATGACCACCAATCAGAGACCACTATGATGACACACCAAATGATGACCACCAATCAGAGACCACTATGATGACACACCAAATGATGACCACCAATCAGAGACCACTATGATGACACACCAAATGATGACCACCAATCAGAGACCACTATGATGACACAACAAATGATGACCACCAATCAGAGACCACTATGATGACACACCAAATGATGACCACCAATCAGAGACCACTATGATGACACACCAAATGATGACCACCAATCAGAGACCACTATGATGACACACCAAATGATGACCACCAATCAGAGACCACTATGGTAACACACCAAATGATGACCACCAATCAGAGACCACTATGATGACACACCAAATGCGTTTGATGGATCCTTTTAGTCTTCTTCTAATGCCTCTTAAGGGGAAAGTCATACAAATGTATCTGATTGATTTACAATTGTGGACAGGTAACTAGTAACTAACTGATCACATTTAGAATGTAACCTACCCAACCCTGTACCTCAATTACTCCAGTAACCCTGCACACTGTAATTATGGTAGTGGCACTGAGCCTGTATATACTTTGAAACTTGAAACCTCTAATAATGATATTAAAAATATGAGCACTTCAAGCACTGGTCCTGTGGCAGATAAAATACACTGTACCTTTTTGGATAGGCCAGAGAGATCCCCTGGGTTATTTCCAGATCTCAGATCTCTTCGCGCTGTATAGCCAACTTCCTATGGTCACCAACTTACTTGGGTCAACCATAGAAATTGGCTATACAACATAAACAGATCTGGTACCACCAACCTACCTTGGGTTAGGTCAGATCTGGTACCACCAACCTACCTTGGGTTAGGTCAGATCTGGTACCACCAACCTACCTTGGGTTAGGTCAGATCTGGTACCACCAACCCACCTTGGGTTAGCTCAGATCTGGTACCACCAACCCACCTTGGGTTAGCTCAGATCTGGTACCACCAACCTACCTTGGGTTAGCTCAGATCTGGTACCACCAACCTACCTTGGGTTAGCTCAGATCTGGTACCACCAACCCACCTTGGGTTAGGTCAGATCTGGTACCACCAACCTACCTTGGGTTAGGTCAGATCTGGTACCACCAACCCACCTTGGGTTAGCTCAGATCTGGTACCACCAACCTACCTTGGGTTAGGTCAGATCTGGTACCACCAACCTACCTTGGGTTAGGTCAGATCTGGTACCACCAACCTACCTTGGGTTAGGTCAGATCTGGTACCACCAACCTACCTTGGGTTAGGTCAGATCTGGTACCACCAACCCACCTTGGGTTAGCTCAGATCTGGTACCACCAACCTACCTTGGGTTAGCTCAGCTGTAGCAAAACATAATACGAGAGAATGGCTGGGTCCCAAATGGCACCATACTCCCTAGACTTTTGACCAGGTCTGATAGGGTACCCTTAGAAACGCAGAGAGATAATCAGTGGGTTATTATCTGACCTGGCTCCTCCTCTGGCTCCTCCTCCTTCTGAACAGGGAACTGCAGGTGTGTAGCCAGACCCATGTTGGGACTGTAGTACGTCTCCACCAGGTCAGCCAGCACACAGAAGAACCGGATAGGGACCCCCTCAGAGGCCTGGAGACACAGAGAAACAACAAACACTGGTTAGTAGCCCAAACTACTGAGTCTAGTAACAACATCAGTCACAGGTTAGAACTCTAGAGAGCAGAACATCAGTCACAGGTTAGAACTCTAGAGAGCAGAACATCAGTCACAGGTTAGAACTCTAGAGAGCAGAACATCAGTCACAGGTTAGAACTCTAGAGAGCAGAACATCAGTCACAGGTTAGAACTCTAGAGAGCAGAACATCAGTCACAGGTTAGAACTCTAGAGAGCAGAACATCAGTCACAGGTTAGAACTCTAGAGAGCAGAACATCAGTCACAGGTTAGAACTCTAGAGAGCAGAACATCAGTCACAGGTTAGAACTCTAGAGAGCAGAACATCAGTCACAGGTTAGAACAGATTAGAAAAACAGGAAAAAGCAAATCAAACAAAAGAGTGTTAAATGGTCGCTCTGGATAAGAGCGTCTGCTAAATGACTAAAATGTAAATGTAAATGTAAAATGGTTTGAAGAATCCAAAGTCCAGGCACTCAGGTGGGTTTTAAAGTATGCACCATCAAGCCATGCTCCTGATACACTGTATTCTCTAAGATCTCATCACAGGCTAGTACACTTCTGAGTCTAGTACACTACAGAGCACCACAGCAAGACACAGGCTAGTAGCCTCTACTTGGTGCTTGATTTATGGTGCTGGTATAGATCTTCATGGTGCTGGCACAGATCTTTCTGGTGCAGGTATAGATCTTTCTGGTGTTGGTATAGATCTTTCTGGTGCTGGTATAGATCTTTCTGGTGCTGGCATAGATCTTTCTGGTGCAGGTATAGATCTTTCTGGTGCTGGTATAGATCTTCATGGTGCTGGCATAGATCTTTCTGGTGCTGGTATAGATCTTTCTGGTGCTGGCATAGATCTTTCTGGTGCAGGTATAGATCTTTCTGGTGCAGGTGTAGATCTTTCTGGTGCTGGCATAGATCTTTCTGGTGCTGGCATAGATCTTTCTGGTGCTGGTATAGATCTTTCTGGTGCTGGCATAGATCTTTCTGGTGCTGGTATTGATCTTTCTGGTGCAGGTATAGATCTTTCTGGTGCTGGCATAGATCTTTCTGGTGCAGGTGTAGATCTTTCTGGTGCTGGCATAGATCTTTCTGGTGCTGGCATAGATCTTTCTGGTGCTGGCATAGATCTTTCTGGTGCTGGTATAGATCTTTCTGGTGCTGGTATAGATCTTTCTGGTGCTGGTATAGATCTTTCTGGTGCTGGCATAGATCTTTCTGGTGCTGGTGTAGATCTTTCTGGTGCTGGTATAGATCTTTCTGGTGCTGGTATAGATCTTTCTGGTGCAGGTATAGATCAGTGTAGCAATGCGAGAGTAGGATCTGAGAGGGCTTTATTATGGCATGTTTTCAGAGACTTTAGGTCATGTTGTATGAATTACAGGTTTTCCTTCTACAACAATCATACAGCTTACAGGACTACATCCAAGGGCGTATCAACTACCAAGTCACCTGTTTTTTTTGCCCCTTTCACTGCCACTGTGGATGTTTTTTTTCTGTGTGAAGTTTCCGCTATTTTCTGTTAAGCACCACGAGATTAACCTTGTGGCTTTTCATACGCCCACGCTAGGGGATCATTTAACACCTCCTGCAACTGAAAGAGGAATCAACTTTTGATCAGCATTAGCAGAGTAGCCTGTAGGAACTGCAGTACCGTTCATTTCTGTGTATAGGGAAAGCTAAAACTCAAGAACTTGTTAATCAGCAGGGATGACTTTCATGCTTTCCAGCTACAATAGATCAATTAAAATCTATCTAATTCATCAACTGTGCACTGTAGTATGTTTCTCTAGGTTTGGAATATTCTGACTGCCACAGTCATAAGGGCATGTATAATAACCAAATGTATTTAAATTTCAACCTCAGCCTCTGGGTGGCAGAGAGAGCAGAGAGGGCGGGCCTACAGCTGAAGTGAAACCTGCTGTACTGTACACCCCCTTTATTGAATAGACTGTACAGACTGTACACCCCCTTTATTGAATAGACTGTACTCCCCCCTTTATTGAATAGACTGTACTCCCCCTTTATTGAATAGACTGTACTCCCCCTTTATTGAATAGACTGTATTCCCCCTTTATTGAATAGACTGTATTCCCCCTTTATTGAATAGACTGTACACCCCCTTTATTGAATAGACTGTACTCCCCCTTTATTGAATAGACTGTATTCCCCCTTTATTGAATAGACTGTATTCCCCCTTTATTGAATAGACTGTACTCCCCCTTTATTGAATAGACTGTACTCCCCCCTTTATTGAATAGACTGTACTCCCCCTTTATTGAATAGACTGTATTCCCCCTTTATTGAATAGACTGTATTCCCCCTTTATTGAATAGACTGTACACCCCCTTTATTGAATAGACTGTACTCCCCCTTTATTGAATAGACTGTATTCCCCCTTTATTGAATAGACTGTACTCCCCCTTTATTGAATAGACTGTACACCCCCCTTTATTGAATAGACTGTACACCCCCCTTTATTGAATAGACTGTACTCCCCCTTTATTGAATAGACTGTACTCCCCCTTTATTGAATAGACTGTACTCCCCCTTTATTGAATAGACTGTACACCCCCCTTTATTGAATAGACTGTACACCCCCTTTATTGAATAGACTGTACTCCCCCCTTTATTGAATAGACTGTACACCCCCTTTATTGAATAGACTGTACTCCCCCTTTATTGAATAGACTGTACACCCCCTTTATTGAATAGACTGTACACCCCCCTTTATTGAATAGACTGTACTCCCCCTTTATTGAATAGACTGTACACCCCCTTTATTGAATAGACTGTACACCCCCTTTATTGAATAGACTGTACACCCCCTTTATTGAATAGACTGTACACCCCCTTTATTGAATAGACTGTACACCCCCCTTTATTGAATAGACTGTACACCCCCCTTTATTGAATAGACTGTACTCCCCCTTTATTGAATAGACTGTACTCCCCCCTTTATTGAATAGACTGTACACCCCCTTTATTGAATAGACTGTACACCCCCCTTTATTGAATAGACTGTACTCCCCCCTTTATTGAATAGACTGTACACCCCCTTTATTGAATAGACTGTACACCCCCCTTTATTGAATAGACTGTACACCCCCTTTATTGAATAGACTGTACTCCCCCTTTATTGAATAGACTGTACTCCCCCTTTATTGAATAGACTGTACACCCCCTTTATTGAATAGACTGTACACCCCCTTTATTGAATAGACTGTACTCCCCCTTTATTGAATAGACTGTACACCCCCTTTATTGAATAGACTGTACTCCCCCCTCTATTGAATAGACTGTACACCCCCTTTATTGAATAGACTGTACACCCCCCTTTATTGAATAGACTGTACACCCCCCTTTATTGAATAGACTGTACTCCCCCTTTATTGAATAGACTGTACTCCCCCTTTATTGAATAGACTGTACTCCCCCTTTATTGAATAGACTGTACTCCCCCCTTTATTGAATAGACTGTACTCCCCCTTTATTGAATAGACTGTACTCCCCCTTTATTGAATAGACTGTACTCCCCCTTTATTGAATAGACTGTACTCCCCCTTTATTGAATAGACTGTACTCCCCCCTTTATTGAATAGACTGTACACCCCCTTTATTGAATAGACTGTACTCCCCCTTTTTTGAATAGACTGTACACCCCCCTTTGTTGAATAGACTGTACACCCCCTTTATTGAATAGACTGTACCCCCCCCCCTTTATTGAATAGACTGTACCCCCCTTTATTGAATAGACTGTACTCCCCCTTTATTGAATAGACTGTACTCCCCTTTATTGAATAGAATTCCTTTATTGAATAGACTGTACTCCCCCTTTATTGAATAGACTGTACTCCCCCCTTTATTGAATAGACTGTACACCCCCCTTTATTGAATAGACTGTACACCCCCCTTTATTGAATAGACTGTACACCCCCCTTTATTGAATAGACTGTACACCCCCCTTTATTGAATAAAGGACATGAGCATTGTAACACATTCACAGCCACAGCAAGCAAGTCACAGTTAATAGCAAGTGTCTAATTATACAGAGAGCTCACATTGTAGCCCCTGGCAGGTCCAAACACCATGCAAACTATACAAGTAGACTTGGTGCAATGCATAACCGTAATATGTTTCACAATATCCACAATAAAATGCTACATGCCAAAACTCCTCTCACCACACATGGCCTTTCTTAATTTCTGAAGGCATTGAAAACAAAAGCAGAAGTTGTCTGATGCATGAGAAATTGAGAAATGGCTCTTAAAATACCCATTAACACCCAACACCTGGAAGTGGACTTTACCAGCTAAAATTGGTGGTATAACGCCCAGGACTTGTGTTGTGAAGATCAAAATAATAAGATTAAATGCTGTGTAGGGGAGATCCACACTCAAAACAGGGTGCATTTGGTAAGAATAGATATTGTTGAGCCGTCTGACTGACCTGGACAGAGAGTTTCCTCTCCTCATTGGGTAGGATCCTGTAGGTATACACACAGTTCTGGTACCTGGAAATAGGAGAGATGGGTTATTATCATACAGTTTACAGAGATGTCTTGATCTGGTGGTCTGGGTCTTGAGAAGCGGTCTGGGTCTGGGGAGGTTGGGTCTGGGGTTTCTGGTTTAAAGTAACTGACATTTCACAGCAGGGTGTGACAGGTGCAGTAATGATAGATTACTTTGTGTCCAACGGTAAACAGCACATGACCATTCATGTATTTGTTTAGCGATTATTCTAATAAAAGCTGACAGTTGCACAGTGGAGTCTACCCAGCTTTGCAGCATGACAGTGTGTGCAGATGAGTTGGCCGCTGCAGGTAAGCAGGTGTAATTTCAAAATAGGTCTACATCACATAGAAATCCTGCTATGGATTTAGTCACGTCTAAAACTGCATGCAACAACAACAACGACATTATTCTAGCCAGTTTCTCTGGTTGATCAAAGTCTTGAGCAAAACATTTTCAATTCCACCAAGATGTACTTGTTGCCATGATTTATGTCACGGTGTAAGGAAACAGAAAGTCAACATCACATTGTTCTGCTTTACATGCCAAACGCTGTCAGTAGGCAGAGTTAGGTTCTATACCGCGCTGCAGGAGAATATGTATCCGAAATACATGTAGGTATTTGACACTTCAGATTGAAATCACTCCCCAATAACAACAGTGTGTTTAGCGTTGATCATTGTTTTGTCTGATTTTAAAGTCTTTGTTTTTAAATCAGCTCTTCCTACTCCGAGCTACTTCGATCAAAGACTTCAACATGATCTTCCTTCCTCAATTTTGATCTGTACAACAGCATTGTAGCTCAGTACACGTTTAACTGTCAATTATTTCCTTATCTGTCTCTCTCTGCAAAAGAGAGTAGTCAGTTGGCGTAGTCTAAGCTACTTTCAAATGTTACTTGCATACGAAGAGGTATTAGGGATGAGTTCTCAACATAATCCTCCTTCCTCAATTTGATCTTTCCAACAGAATTTGGGACTGTTAAACTGTCAGTTTTACCCAGATATATATATATATATATATATATATATATATTCAAAAAGTAGTCAGAATGGACGTTTTACTTACAGAACACAGAGGGCATAGGCACCCTGTATGGACTCACTGTCCCGGAGGAGGAAGCTCCCATCCCTGGCTGCTTTGGAGAGCAGATCCTCAGCCTTAGAACGGGTGATATTACCATGGTGCCATGGCTGGTACGACGTAGACATCCTGGTTCTCTACTGAAAACACTCAGCTAGCTACAGACAGAGTTCTGTTCTCTACTGAAAACACTCAGCTAGCTACAGACAGAGTTCTGTTCTCTACTGAAAACACTCAGCCACAGACATGTT